>NW_026899115.1:0-72762 GCF_033153095.1 Gastrolobium bilobum | reverse complement strand
AATCCAATCGGAGATAGACACACACTTCGGGCATATAAGCCGCGCAGAGATACCAAATTCTCCGGGCACATAAGCCGCATAGAGATAATAACCATATCATATCCGTATATAACGGCAAAAAGTATTTTGTATAAACACATGAGGCTACCCACATTATAGAAATAGTGGTATAATAATTATATCTCACATATACATGACTCACTATGACTTCCTGGGTATGTTCTTTTCTACGAATAGTATACTCATTTAACTCTATTAGTCATTAGACCTAGTCCATAACATAATCATCCTCACATGATTCCAACATCTTTCTCATACTTCGGCACATATTTTACCACTCTCAATAGTACCCGTACACGGTTACAGTTCTAATCCATTGTCTAATATGACTCATAGAAACTATGCTCCACACTGTAGAGTAGCCCATCAATCTTTTTAATCACCCTTCCTCTATGTGACTGTAGAGTATTTATTTCATTAAAACACCATCACTTTTCTTCCCAGTATTTCACTACGACACGAGGAGTGCCATCATTTACTAGTCCACGCAGTCAGTGCACAAGGATCGCCAAGTAAGTATTAACTTCGAGCAGTGCTCGCCTGGGACTTCCAAGAGCAACACCTCTTAGGATTCAATCCACAAGGGAAGCCAGGACAACCTTAATTGTCACATTATTACCAACATGTATACTATTGTGTAACTTGTACACCGGGACTCCATCATGAATCCCATACTAGATTGAGCGTCCAATGACACTCCAAAGAGGCAATCTCTTTAGATACTTCCCCTCATCGGGGATTTCATTCAACATAATTATCCTTTTACCAAAGAATTTAATAATTTATTACAGCACATAAATATATAGGCACTCAGGCCTTCACAAATGTATATATATACTGGCACTTAGGCCATCACAGGAGTATCATCTATCTATTCATCAGAGTAATCAGACAGGCCATCCGACCATTATGTATTATTCACTACCCCTTACAAACATCCTTTAGCAATTATTCCATTTCAAAATACAACAATCACCCCTTGGAATTTCCAAGAACATCTCTTATGGGACAATTTTCTCATGCATTATACCACCTGAACCTCTATCAAGGAGCCATTCCTAAGTAAAATCCTATACATCAATGCACACATATAATCAGATCACATCATAAACAAATCACAACTACTCGACCTTATAAAAGTATACTAATACCATTAGTACACAACATTTAGTCATACTTTCTCATATCACATTTGTTTCCCTTATGACACATTTGTCAAGTCAAACCATCATCCCATTATGGACCGTCATACTCCCAATAAACTTTGTCTAATGCCATCCATGGCAATTTTTCTCAACTTCTTACATTGTACTCTCGATACATTATGATATCCTCACTTATGTTCGGTCAATATTAAATCATCATGGACTCAAGTCCAATATTTCAACATTGAAGTACCTAACACATCATTTCCATAGTTATTTTAAGGTACTCACATTCCTCAATTCAAATTTTGAAGATTCAAATTTCTTCTTCGTTCACACATCTCAATTCATTCAAGTGTATGCCCTCACAAGGGACTTATAACCTTCTTATCTAGCCTTCATGTATCTAAGCATACATATTCAAATTTTCAAGAATTCATCGGGGCTCCAAGTCACCCACCATGTCAAAGTTATACCACTAAATCCATATATACTCAATTATTTTAACTACTCCATACACATAGGGAATATTCACCACATTATCATCATAATATCAATTCATTTCAATCATACTTACTAACCATAAGACCACACCTTCAACTATGATAGCATTCTACCAAAAAGGGTTTTAAACATACCTCCAATTTGTTTTCACCAAGTTCTCAACTACATACAATTTACTTACAAACATCTTTGTCCGTGGAGCAGTTAACACTGCAGCCACAACCTCAAGCCTACGACTTGCATTAGGTTCTCCAGGGTTGTCACGAAGGCGTCTTATAATGACCACACATATAACACGAAGGAATGGGCTGATCAGACCCACACTAAGGAATCATATGTGCAGTAATCAATAAGAGTCTATGTACAACTATACAGCACTTACCACAATCATACAACAATCAGAGTTCCCTAAGAAACTGCTCTGATACCATAAAATGTAACAGCCCGTTACGTAGCGGTAATGTTATCATTGCATATGGTATTAAGCGCAGTTACAATCATAGTAATTGAGTTAATTAAATTACGGGTAAACTTTTTCTTTTATTACATTCTTTTCTTTAAACATTCACCGTTTTCGTAATCAATTAAACAACGCCATAATTGTAAATGCAAAACTCACGGAAGAATAAAACATACCAAATATAATCTTTCTAAGCAATACCATTTATTTTAGATTTTAGAAAACACATTTTCAAAATTTAACACAGTGGTAATCGATTACCACCTTGAGGTAATCGATTTCCAAAGGTTACTGTAGAAGTCAGAACCTCAATTTGGGCTCCCCCGTTTTCAGGTAATCGATTACCAGGGATTGGTAATCGATTACTGAACTAGGTAATCGATTACCAATCTCTGGTAATCGATTACTTTGATCACAGTAGCTCAATTTTTCGTCCTTTGTTTCAGGTAATCGATTACCAGTGAAAGGTAATCGATTACACTGCAGTAAAAATGACAGATGACAGCTTTAAAGACCCAAAATGAGTGATGTAACTTACTCCTAACACCTTGATACTTGATATACACCTTACACAAGTGCTACTGTAGGCTCTAGGCCCTTCCATCATGTATATTTATTATGAATGCATCAATTACAACACTTCTCAATAACGTTGCCATTTTACACAACAAAGGGTCTATTTACATCCCAAATCTTCCAATGCCTCAAAATACAATTATATGGCCATGGACAAGTCTCATGCTAACTCAAAATACAAAAATAACAAGAGGTATAACTATACATCAATTTTAAAGGACTTAACATATAGTCATAAATATACAAGAGCATGGCAATATCCACATGCAACAAGTTCATGACCTAAGTCCAAAATATTAAATACTATGCTATGTACATCAAATGGAATCCTTCAAAATGTCATACTCTCCAAATGCACCTCACGCTCTACTCCTCCACTAAGCGAGCCTCTTGCCCGGAGATCCACCATGCACAACATGACCTGAAATGATGTCCCCAAACGCGGGGTGAGATATACAAATATATCTCAGTAAACCAAGGGTACTAGAGGATCACTCCACCCCATGGCTCACTCAATGTGCATACAATGATCATCATATAAAATGCATAACATACAAATATCACACAACAACTGGGCACAAATCCAAGGACATCCACATCAGGATTCCCTTCAAGGACCCCATCATATAACTCTCGGAATCTTCCTGGTGCCTCTCCCATGGTTGAGACGACCCCATGGCAAAACCCAACTGGAACTCCTCATGAGCCCTATCCAGCGGAAGTCCCACGTTTGGATCATCCTGGTACCGCTCCCAGAGTCGGTTCCACGGCAAAACCCGACCGAAATCCCCAAAGGATATCTCCAGCAGAAGTCCAAACCAACACACATCTACTGACCAGAGATCACAATTATATCACACAACATGTTCCAAACATGTCACACAATCATGTCAATAATGCATGAACATACATTCATACATAATCAAAGGCATCAAATCCAACCACAACGTTCCACTAGGTGTGGTGGAACACACGAGGGAATAAAACCCAAGTTCCAAAGGTTTACCTCAACTCAGAAGCCAATGCTCCACAACGTAAGCTCTAAGCTCAATTCTCCTCTATTGAGTCCGAGAGAGGAACCTTATAATGATCAATCAACATGATCATCAATACAATTTCAAGACAACCAATTCACTTTCAAAATACAATAATTCTCAACAAAACAACTTAGGCCTAATGGCCAACTACATTTAATCCAATTACTTCAACCATTTTAGTCATTAAACTAAATCACCATTTATGCACTAAGGCATCACTCATTGGTTATACCGCATTTTCACATCATTTTCCTTATTTCCTTCAATATGGTTGAAATCTCACACACACAACACATCCAACATTCCTCCTTTCAATTTCACTACATCAAACCAACCTACCATTCATTTAAACACTAATCACGATCATACAACATCAATTATATCATTTTTACATCATCTAACCATCCATGACCTCAATAGGTCGAATTTCACATTCTAGGATCCCAAAGGATTTTCAATCCAATTCAACACTTACACATGTCATATAATCCCCTTATTAACCTATACCAATGGTTCATGATTCAATTGTTCAATTACACCACATACCAATTTCATAAAGTCTAGAAACTCATCACAAAATTGCCTAAGTTAAAATTTCCACATCACCATAAATTTTATTGTATCAATCATCATCATTTGTCATTCTAAGCATTTTATTACAAAGGAGACATATCATTTGAAGCTCCTAACTATCATTACTCAACATACAACTTCAAGACCCTCATCAATATTATGATCTCATCAAAACCAAGTGTGGGTGAGAAACCTTACCACCAATAACTTCCTAGGATCCAAGGGGTTGATCTCCAAGCAATGATTCAACCCAAAGACCCCCAAAAATTCTCCAAAATCCTCCAAAACTGCCGCTTAATATGGGGTTTTCCCCAAGATGTGGTGGTTTTCATGGCTTAATAATACTACCAATGGATTAGGAAGGTTGTTTCCAACAAATTTCAAGTCAAGAATCACTTGAATCGGTCAAGAAATGAAGAAGTTACAAGAGGAAGAAGGATTCAAGGTCATGGCTATGGAAGTGGGAGGGTCACGCGTGAGAGGAAGAGAAATAGGAGAGAGAGTGTGAGGTTTTCCACTTAAAAGGTCACTTAAGCCATGGGTGGGCCCCACATGCGATTTAACTTTAATTAATCACCTAATTTAAACCACAAATTCATAACCTACATATTTTTCTCGTTCGCATCATATTTTTGTTTCCTAAAAATACAGATAAAAATTTCACGCTTATCGATACAATTATATCGCAGTATTTTTACACCGGAAAAATCACTATTCATCAAAATTTTCAAAACTTGTCTATTCACTCGATTTTTCGTCCTGAATCCATTTCCGGCATTATTTTTATCATTTGAGGTCTTCTACTCAATTTTTCATGCCTCGGGTTACGTGTTTGGTAATTTACCATTTTGCCCTTTTCACACATTTTGGCCTTAATTTCCGGATTTTCACTAATCCTTCCCTTTTAACCCACATTATAGCATATAATTTCATATTTAGATTTACGAGGTGTTATACTCTCGCTTTGAGAAACCACCCTATCCCATAAAGTCAAGGCAAGCACAGAAGCAACAACAAGCCAGGTTTTAAGAAATATTTAAAAAGTTGCAAATTAATATTCCTTTTGCTGAAGCTTTAGCTAACATGCCTAACTATGCTAAGTTTATGAAAGAACTCTTGTCTAGAAAGCATAAGTTGCAGGAATGTGAAACAGTTGCTCTAACCGAGGAATGCAGTGCCATAATCCAGAAAAAGTTTCCACCAAAGCTTCAAGATCCAGGAAGCTTCAACATCCCGATTGCGATAGGCAACATTGATGTTGGCCGGGCATTGTACGATCTTGGCGCAAGCATAAACCTTATGCCACTATCTGTGATGAAGTCTCTCGGGATTTCCGAGTTGAAGCCAACATCATTATCGCTCCAACTTGCTGACAGAATGTTGAAAAGACCAAACGGAGTAATAGAAGACGTACTTGTCAAAGTGGATAGGTTCATCTTCCCTGCTGACTTCGTAGTCCTCGACATGGAAGAAGAAGGAGACATGCCTCTTTTGTTGGGCAGACCATTCCTTGCCACAGCAAGAGCTATGATCGATGTGAAAAAAGAAAAGCTGGAATTGAGAATGGACGACGAAAAAGTCACCATCGATGTTTTCAAAGTTATGAAGCATGCAGGAGATAATGGTTATTGTTTCCGAGTGGACGTTCTTGAAGCACTACTCCTTGAAAAAGAAGATGATCAGACTCTTGGAGAAGAGAAGCAATTCTTTGATGAAAATTCTCCAAAGGAAGATGCTGAAATTCCAACAGAGGAGTTGAAAAAGAAAGAGTCAGACATCATAAATGAAGCACCAAAGGTGGAGTTAAAAGAGCTCCCACCAAATCTAAAATATGTTTTCTTAGGAGATAAAGAGACATATCCTGTCATCATCAACAAGGAGCTATCTGAGACTGAAGAAACAAAGTTGATGAAAGTGCTCAAAGACCACCAAACAGCCATAGGTTGGTCCATCTCTGATCTCAAGGGAATCAACCCTTCCTTTTGCACTCACAAAATACTAATGGAAGACGACATCAAACCTGTGAGACAACCTCAAAGACGACTCAATCCTACAATGAAAGAGGTAGTTCGGAAGGAAATAGTGAAACTCCTTGATGCCGGCATGATCTACCCAATCTCAGACACTGCCTGGGTAAGTCCTATCTAAACAGCACCAAAGAAAGGCGGAGTTACAATGATCAAGAACGAGAGCAATGAATTGATTCCCACCAGAACCATAATTGGGTGGAGGATGTGTGTGGATTACAGAAGACTAAATGATGCCACACGGAAGGACCGCTTCCCTCTTCCTTTGATTGATAAGATGCTGGAGCGGATGTCCGGATATGCATATTACTGTTTCCTAGACGATTACTCCGGCTACAACCAGATACTTGTTGCACCAGAGGATCAAGAGAAGACGGCTTTCACCTGCCTCTTTGGAGTGTTCTCTTACAGAAGAATGTTGTTTGGTCTCTGCAATGCACCTGCTACTTTTCAAAGGTGCATGTTTTCCATCTTTTCTGATATGATTGAAAAATCATTGGAGGTATTTATGGATGACTTTTCAATTTTTGGTTCTTGTTTTGTCTCATGCTTAGAAAATTTAGCTAAAGTATTGAAGCGTTGTTAAGAAACAAACCTAGTTTTAAACTGGGAAAAATGTCATTTTATGGTAAAAGATGGAATGGTACTAGGTCATAAAATTTCTGAAAAAGGGATAGAGGTTGATAAAGCTAAACTGTTAATAATTGAAAAACTTCCCCTTCCTGCTAATGTGAATGGTGTTCGAAGCTTCTTAGGCCATGCAGGTTTTTATAGACGATTCATCAGGGACTTCTCCAAGATTGCAAAGCCATTAAGTCAACTGTTGGTGAAGGACTCTGAGTTTAAATTTGATGAAGAATGCCTAAAGTCCCTTAACCTCCTGAAGGAAAAGCTGACAACTGCGCCTGTCCTGATGGCGCCTGATTGGAACCTTTTTTTTGAGCTCATGTGTGATGCAAGCGCATACGCAATTGGAGCAGTACTTGGTCTGCGTAAGGATAAGCTATTACATGTCATATATTATGCTAGTAAGGTGTTAAATGAGGCACAAGTAAATTATGCCACTACTGAAAAAGAAATGCTAGTTGTAGTATATGCATTAGATAAATTTAGACCTTACTTAATAGGATCTAATGTTATTGTTTTTACTGACCATGCTGCATTGAAGTATCTCATGAGTAAACAGGATGCGAAGCCACGGCTATTGCGTTAGATGCTTCTGTTCCAGGAATTTGATCTCGAAATTCGAGACAAGAAGGGAGTTGAAAACAAGGTAGCAGATCACTTGTCAAGGATTCAAGACAAAGAACTGCAAGATGGACTTGAGATTGAAATAAAAGAATCCTTTCCTGATGAACAAGTGATGGCAGTTCGATCCGCACCATGGTTCGCTGAAGTAGCGAATTACAAAGCTGTAGGGTCAATTCCTGAAGAACTCACATGGCAACAGAAAAAGAAGTTCCTGCATGATGCAAAGCGGTATTACTGGGATAACCCTTACTTATATTTTCAATGTGTTGATGGGATTATTCGCCGGTATGCAGCTGAGATGGAAATTCCCAAGATTCTGTGGCATTGCCATGCTTCAGATTATGGAGGACACTTTGGTGGAAATAGAACCGAACAGAAGGTCCTACAAAGTGGGTTTTACTGGCCCACAATCTTCAAAGACTCAAAGGAGTTTGTAGAGAAGTGTGACAGATGCCAGAGGACGGGAAACATATCCCGAAGGGATGAGATGCCTCTGAATTGCATACTGGAAGTGGAAGTCTTTGATGTATGGGGAATTGACTTCATGGGACCCTTCCCTATGTCATATTCCAACCAATACATCTTAGTTGCTGTGGATTACGTGTCTAAGTGGGAAGAAGCAGTGGCCCTATCGACAAACGATGCAAAGGTGGTTGTGGCATTCTTACAAAGAAACATCTTCACTCGATTCGGAGTTCCAAGAGCCATCATCAGCGATGGAGGAACCCACTTCTGCAATAAACAATTTGAGGGTTTTCTCAAGAAGTATGGAGTCACACACAAAGTGGCCACACCGTATCATCCTCAGGCAAGCGGACAAGTGGAGATTTCCAACAGAGAGCTTAAGTGAATCCTAGAGAAGACTGTGAGCCACACAAGAAAGGGCTGGGCAAAAAGGCTTGACGATGCACTCTGGGCATACAGAACAGCTTTCAAGACTCTTATAGGTATGTCACCATTCCAACTGGTGTAGGGTAAGTCTTGACATCTCCCTGTTGAATTAGAACATAAAACTATTTGGGCAATTAAATTTCTGAACTTTGAACCAACTAAAGCTAATGAAAAAAGATTACTGCAATTACATGAGTTGGATGAGTTCAGGTTAGCTGCTTATGAGAATGCCAGGATCTACAAGGAGAAAACAAAGAGGTGGCATGACAAGAAGATAGCTCCAAAGGAATTTGAGCCGGGACAACAGGTATTACTGTACAATTCTCGATTGAGATTGTTTCCAGGTAAACTCAAATCCCGCTGGTCAGGTCCTTTTGTTGTGAAAAAGGTCTATCCTTATGGTACAATAGACATTTCTCCTATAGACAATGATAATTCTTTCAAAGTTAATGGCTGTAGACTGAAATTATATTATGAAGGATAGGTGAATCGGGACAAGATTTATGTCCCTCTAACTTCACCCAAGTCTTAGACTGTTTACGTCAAGCTCGTGACGTTAAACTAGCGCTAGTTGGGAGACAATCCAATAGTCATTTTTTCTGTTTTCTTTTTGCTGTTTTTAGATTATGGTTTGATTATGTCTCCCTTTTATACATTTCACTTTATTGATTATTTTGTTTGATATTTAACAAGTGTGTGAGTGTTCCACCTGTGCAGATTTAGCTTCACTCAACTAGTGTAGTTGTCGCTAAGGACAACAACATTCTAAATCTGGGAATTGGGCGCATACCGTATGCGATACCTGCTAACTGCGGAACTACACAACAGAGACGTCTAACAAAAATATTTTCTGTTAAAAAGGGCAGATATTTCAAACCTTCAATTTTTTTTTACTGTTTTAATTCAATTATTGTTCAATTTTCTTTAATTCTATTTTTTAGAAAAATACAAAAATACAAAAATAGTGAATTCCTGAACAAGCATTCCTAGATTTTACAGAGCTTACTCAGTGATTAAATATATTGAATTTTAAGAAGCATGATATTTGTGGAGCATTAAATTGTTTTTATAATCTGAGAATGATGATTGCTCGTTTGTATAACTATTTTTGTGAAAATTCTTAGATAATGCTTGATGTGAAATTTTAAAATTAGATTCTAATTTGAATTATAACTGTGAGGATTTAAGCCTAAACATAAATATTTTTTCAGAGAGGCCTCACTGTAGTAGTTTTTTAGAACTTGAACTGTTTCTCTGGCTTGCATGCATTACTGACATGATAAAGGCATGTTTATTCTTGTTAACTTAGAGCCAAATAGCCTACCTAAAAGAATTCTCCATTGTTAGCCCTTTTGAGCCTTAGACCAATTTATTCAAAAATCTGATGAAAATTACTTAACCATTTCTCCATTGCCACACCTTGAAAGAGATTGAAATGCTGATCAAAGGAAAAAGTCAAGGTACTTCTCAAAAGAAAAAGTTAAGTAAGTTGAAAAAGGAAACAGAAAAATGGTCTGCAAAAATTCTGAAAAAATGCAGCTCAAAAGAGAAAAGAAATAAAACATCTGTAAACAAGGAAAGAAAAGAAAAAGGTAGTGAAAAAGGGAAAAGAATCCCAAATTGATGAAATGTGACAGAATTAAAAGACTGAGAAGGAAATAATGTCAAATATCTCAGGATTTCAGTCTCTCGAATTAATTCTGAAAAAATGCAGCTCAAAAGAGAAAAGAAATAAAACATGCAAACAAGGAAAGAAAAGAAAAAGGTAGTGAAAAAGGGAAAAGAATCCCAAATTGATGAAATGTGGCAGAATTAAAAGACTGAGAAGGAAATAATGTCAAATATCTCAGGATTTCAGTCTCTCAAATTAATCAGCCTCTGACCAAAAGATTCTTACCCCCAAACCAGGCCAAGTTATAATCTATCAAAGACCTTTTGATCAGTCTATGCATGTCAAATGGGTTCCTCAATCTTAGGAATTAAGAATATGTTCAAGCCTATGGAATTACTGCTACACTGATGGAATAAGTGTGAAACCTTCAAACACTAGAGTGATGAGAGTTACATATTTATCCAGTGAGGAACATTCCAGTTATGACCTGAATTTCTTGATTAAACTGAAAAAGCATTGTTTAGAGTTTTCAACAAGAAAGTTATACATGCATAGCAGTCTGATCTCTTAAGATAATTGTGTTTCATGTTTTCTCTCCACAGAATTCATCCTTGTTTCTATTTTGATCTAGTACATTGCTAGGGACAGCAACGTTTAAATCTGGGAATTGTTTGATGAGTCTCCAATTTACCATGTATTAAGGGTCAATATGAGTGTGAAATTGATTTAAAAGTAATTAAAAAGTATGAGAATTATAATTAAATTGTTATTTTATTCTCAATAATATTCTCATAAGATTTCTGATATTTTGCAGTAATTTCAGCTCAATAAAGAGATAAATTAGAGATATCAAGTAGAGTTGCTTTGGATTTTTGAATCATTGAAGGATTTGGTCAAATATATGATTAGAAGATTTGAAGGAATGATTCAAAGATATGATTAGAAATTCTATTGAAGATTCGATCAAGATTTGAATCAGAGGGAAAATCTTTAACTTACCTCAAATTGTATCAGAGAAGATTGGACCAAGATAAAAGATGAAGATTTGATCAAGATTTTTAAGCAAGGCATAAACTCTATAAATAGAGACTCAGACCTCATAGCAAACAATCTTTGGTTGGAGAGAATTCTTGGAGGCTCACGCTGGAGATCAAGATTCCGACGGAGTTGAAGACCGGAGATAATTGATCCTTCATCTTCTTCTTCTTCTTTTCTTTATTGCTTTTATGAATTCTTTTTATTCTTTTAATTTGTTTAAGCCAGCTATGTCTGGCTAAATTATTTTTGTTGTTGGGATCACGGACCCGATGTGAATCCTTTATAATTTTTGTATTGATATTTTATAAGTTAATTAGTTAGTTTGTTTTATTCTACCTGGTTTAATTTTTCACATCCTGTTTAGAATTGATCACTCTAAATTATAAGGCTTTGAGGGTTAGGACTCACAATAGACATATTGGGGTTTTAGTCTGGACAAGGGTAGAATAACAATTTGTGTATGATCTAGACATAGGCTTACATAAATTGCAGACTCATAATTCATTTGCTTAATGCTTAATTCAAGAGAGATTACTAAGACATTAGAATTCTGATTGGGTTAAAGGGTTAAAATCACTAAGACATTAAGGTTCAATTATTTTATAAGGAAATAATGAATTGTCTGAACAAACGAATTAATTAAAGTATAAAATACAATATAGGGATATAAGGGAGGGTCGAAGGTGAAGTGCATCCTGGCTACATACTTTTTATAAATTTTTCATCAATATTTTCTTGCGTTCTTGATATCTTCTTACATGCGTTCAACCTTAATTGTTTTTAATTTTCTGTTTTAAATTTAATTATTTTTAAATTCTGTTTTGAAATTCCAAATTCAATTACTTTCTCAACTCAAACCAATTTTATTTTCCAACTTAAGGGGAATAGTTAAACTAGTACTTGGTGCATTAATCCTCGTGGGAACGATACTCTACTTATCACTTTATTACTTGAAACGAACGGTATACTTGCCGATTTCGCAACATTGAACCTTGTGTGCCACCCTTGGTCTATTAGGTATAATTTGGAGGATTAGATCACACTTTCAAAAAGTGAGATTAGTTAATAAAACAAAGGAGATGTCGTCAAAATTTATAGGAAAATAATCAGTTTTTGATCCAACATTGGGAGACCATAACTCTCCCCAGAGATGGTTAAATGAGGCATTCCATACCTCATTTTAAAGCTTGAGATGTCATATATATGTTCCCAAAACTTGGTACCATTTAGAGTTGTGTAGCGTTCTGTAGGTCGAAGGGAGTGAGGACTGCCCAGTTAAGAGCTGTGCAAGGACTGTCTCGGGTTCCATTTTTAAAAAAATATATATCCCTCAATTCTTACTCAAATTAAGCTTATGATACATAAAATTGAAGATCTAGGTGTCTACTATTATGTATAAAACTTTGAGAGCATTTGGTTGATTAAAACGTTGGGAATCGATGAAATGGTGAGGGATGTTTGATGCCCTGTTTGAGGTTAATTGGTAGCTTTGCTTGTCTAACTTCAAACAGTTATAACCGGAGGTAGACAACTCCAAATGAGGCGTGTGATACCTTCTGGAAAGGTAGAAGAGTCTAGTTTAATATACTAAAAGATGAGAATTTATTGATGAGTAGATCACACCCAGTTTTAAGAAGTCCGAAGTGTACTCTGTTTTAGGAAAGTTATAAAAATGAGTTTTATGCTAAGTTGATTTATGTAAATATTTTAGCAACTTAAAATAAGTGTTGTGTGATAACTAGGCAATCAGAATATTACTTCCTCATTTAGATTTCAGTTGTGATCATTGTTTGTATTATTGCATTTTACGGTTGTTTAAAAGCGTATACGTAATAAAAAAAAGTTTTTTCGTATTTTTAAATAAACAATTGTAATTGTAACTGCACTTAATATCATAATCAATGTTAACACACACCGGTGTACAACGGGGTGTTACAAGATAGGTTGCAGAGGTCACATCAATCCACCAATGAAATTATGTGACTAAGAGTGTAAATGGGCTGGACTAGATTGAGTTCTGGCTTAAACAAGTCAAACCTGTGTAAAATACTTTAAGCATGGCGTAGTCTGTTAGCCTTGTGTAGGTCCAAATTATAGGTATAGCCTGGCGCCTGGCCTATATTTAGAAAATAAAAGTCTTAACCTAGGCCTAATAGACTTAAATAATTAAAAAATTAATTAAAATGATATTACTTTATTATTCAAAATTATTAAAGTAATAATTTTATTTAAAATAAATAATATGATATACGTCGGCATGTAGACTTATAGGCTGGACATGTAAAAGAAAGTTTATGGTCTGCTTTTTAAATAAGCTTTTTCAAAAGTGTCTTGCGGGTACCCTCCGCCCATTTTCCGGCCAACTATCTAGTACCACACAACCATCTCGCAAGAATATCCCACAACGATATCCATCCCGAATCAAATTCACTTGAATTGGATCAGGTTTTGATCTTGCTCAACTTCTCTTGGACAAATCAAATACGCAAAAATCTATGAGGCTAATTTTTCATTTTATATTATGAAGTTATAGGGTACCTTTGTACTACTTTAGGAATTTTCATATAATTGGCGGGATTTCGTTTGAGCAATGGATCATGTATGTAATCATTGTTGGAATTTATATAGAAATTGTATAGACAATCTATTGGTTATGAATAAGAAATAAGTTAAGGAAGAAAAGAGAAAAGTGAAGTTGAAAAGGTGTGTGGGTTTAAGAAGTCCCACATTAGACAACTAGTAGGAGGTGAGAGAGTCTAATAAGCTCCCACCTGAAACTCCTAAATTGGCCCTTAGGTCACTACACATTTTGTGGAGGGGATAGGAGCTAGGTAGGCTTAGGTCCGCCACGCACCCGCGCGCCCCCGCCGTTCGTCTGTCCGGCCGGCTCAGCTCGGCTCGACTCGGATCGGTTCGGTTCGGTTCGTACATGTGTGTGAAATAAAAATTATTTTTTATTGAATTATTTTTTAATTTTTTGTCCAAAATGCCCCTGTGACTATCCGTTGCTTCCCTCTAGTTTTTCAGAACACAAACGTTTTTACCCGTCGGTTTTTTTTTAACACTTTGAACCGAACCGGTTCTTACCTTTCACGAACCGGTCACTAATTGTACCTGTTCACCGAACCGGTCACCGATTGTACATGTTCACCGAACCGGTCACCAGACGTGTCGTTCGCCGCCGTCAGTCACGATGGTTCACCGTCGGCGGCGGCTCATCGTGACCGTGCAGTATCTATAAATAGACCACCCATTCAGAAATTTTATCTGGTTTTATCCACTGTTACTCTGTCGAAGTTTTTCTTTCATCCGGTTTTTCATTTTCCTTTCATACTTCCGGTGTACTTTCTCTGGCAATTGTTGTGTTCGTTGGGGCGGTTGACTGGTAGTGCCACCACTCCTCAGATGAAATCCGTTCTATCCTGGGAGACTCTTCTCCATCAACCTTTGGCATCAGTAAGGGGGAAAATTGTCTTAAGGAGACACGTTATGTGGGCTCGAATTTTTTTTTTTTTTGATACAAAGGAAGCTAGAGCTGATGTTCCTTGCTAAGAGCTTGATAATTATAGCCCTTCTCTATTGTTCGCAATCTTTCTTATGTTGGGCCTTTGAGAATGTATAGGTTGGGCACAGCGGGTCCACCTCCTCGTCAATCACCTCCATTTCTTCTTCCTCCGCTTCTCTTTCTTGTGTTGCCATCCAGTCCTCCTCTTCATGGTCAGTTTCATATTTATGCCCATTCAGATGAATAAGCTTATCTTTGTATGAAATACCTACTTTTGTTCCCTCGTCCACCTGATAACTTATAATAGGTATCTCCTTTAGTGTTACATTAGGGATATTTATCCCTCCTGTCTCTGCTTCTTTTGGTTTATTTATACTCCTAGCCAGGAGATCTGCTTCATTCTTCGTTTTACCTCTGTTTCCTCCTTCATTCGTTTTTTCCACCTCCATTAGTGCACGCTCTTAGGCTTTCTATGGGCTCGAATTTAATTCATCATACTACATACTTCATCATTCTGTCTCATTATCTGATATCCTGTAAGTCTATTCTAATTTTACTGTTGCACTGTAATTCTGATCATTAATCTTTTCTGGTCTATACATGGGTTCAAACTTCTTAGTGATATAATATCATCCACTCTCTTCCTATAACAATCTTAAGACAATTTGGTGTTTTGAACCTGTGATCAGTATATTCTATTTTCTGTTTTATATACTATTTTTATTTAATGTGTGATTACTGTATTAATCTGTGTGATTAATTTTGGATTCTATTTGTGTAACAGAAATGGCTACTGCAAGTACAAACGCTGCCAATCTTATTGCCTCTGTTCCAATGCATGCTAACAAACCTGAAAAAGTGAATGGGACAAATTTCAAACGTTGGCAACAGAACATGTTGTTCTATTTGACAACACTAAGTTTGGAACGTTTCTTCAAGGAAGAAGCTCCTAAGTTGGATGAGGGAGAACAAACTAATAAGGAAAAGGTTGCTGCCATTGATGCATGGAAGCATTCTGACTTCCTTTGCCGAAACTATATTCTCAATGGTCTAGACAACACACTGTATAATGTGTATAGTATCCTGAAAACTAGTAAGGAACTATGGGATAGTCTGGACAAGAAGTATAAAATTGAGGATGATGCCTTAAAGAAATTCATAGTTGGTAGATTCTTGGACTTCAAGATGCAAGACTCCAAATCTGTTGTGATTCAAGTTGAAGAACTTCAAGTGATTGTGCATGAAATTCATATAGAAGGAATGTCTCTTAGTGAGTCTCTCCAAGTTGCTGCTTTCATAGAAAAGTTACCAAATTCTTGGAAAGATTTCAAGAATTATCTCAAGCATAAGCGCAAGGAATTGTCACTTGAAGATCTGATTATGAGATTGAGGATATAGGAAGATAATAAGATTTCTGATAAGAGGAATGGCAACAATCCTATGGTCTCTAAGGCTAATGTGGTTAAAGAGGGATCAAAGTCAAAGAAGAGGAAATATTCTGAAGATGGAAATGCTAAGCAAGGGAAAGGCAAAAATTTCAAAGGAAACTGTTACAATTGTGGAAATCCTGGCCACCGTGCAAGGACTATAAGAAGGAACAAAAGAAAGATCAGAGTAAGCCACAAAAGTTCAATAAGAAGAAGAAGACCACTCAAGCCAACATGGTTGACATTGCTGATAAAGTTGAAGAACTGAATCTAGCAGCAGTGGTGATGGGGTGCAATCTGGTGGGAGATACTAAGAAATGGTGGGTGGACACTGGTGCCACCAGACATGTCTGTTCAAACAAGTGTATGTTCTCCTCCTATACTCCTACTAATAATGATGAGAAGCTTTATATGGGTAATTCATCTACTTCAAAAGTTAAAGGTGTGGGGAAAGTAGCTTTGAAGAAGACATCTGGCAAGATAGTGACATTCAATGATGTGCTCCATGTGCCTGATATTCGCAAGAACCTAGTTTCTGGATCTCTGTTAAGCAAGAATGGCTTTAAACTTGTATTTGTTTCTGATAAGTTTGTACTTACTAAGAATGATGTGTATCTTGGAAAGGGTTACCTTAATGAGGGCCTTTTCAAATTGAATATGATGACTGTAAACAATTCCAATAATATTAATATACTACTACTTCTGTTTACTTGCTTGAGTCTTCTAATTTATGGCATAATAGATTAGAACACGTTAATTTAAAATCAATTAAGAATTTTATTCATTTAGATTTACTACCAAAATTTAAATGTATTAATAAAAGGTGTCAAGTATGTGTTGAATCAATTTTTTTGAAATTACCTTTTAAATCGATTGAAGGATCAACCGAGTTGTTAGATTTAATACATGCTGATATATGTGACATGAAATCTACATCATCTAGGGGTAATAAGAAATACTTTATTACGTTTATTGATGATTGCAGTAGATATTGTTATGTGTACTTACTTATTAGTAAAGATGAAGCTATTGTTTCTTTTAAGCAATATAAAAGTGAAGTTAAAAATCAACTTAACAAGATAATTAAAATAGTAAGGAGCGATTGTGGGGGAGAATACGATGGCCCCTTCGAGGAATTCTGGATAGAGTCTGGTATCATACACCAGACAACAGCTCCATATTCACCGCAATCAAATGGGATTGCAGAAAGGAAAAATCGAACATTGAAAGAAATGATGAACGCTATGTTAATTACGTCCAGTTTACCACAAAATTTGTGGGGGGAAGCCATTTTGACGGCTAATTACATTAGTAATAGAATGCCTCACAAAAAAAACAAAGAGCATACCATACGACGTATAGAAAGGAAAGAAACCATCCTTGAAATATTTTAGAGTGTGGGGGTGCTCGGCTAAGGTTGCGGTTCTTAAACCTAAAAGGTTGAAAATCGAACCTAAAACCATGGATTGTGTATTCGTCAGTTATACACTTAATAGTAGTATCTATTGGTTTCTGGTTTATAAATCTGATGTCTCAGATATACACGTTAGTATGGTTACTGAGTCAAGGGAAGTCACTTTCTTTGAAGACGTATTTTCGTACAATAAAGTACATGAATCAAGTGGTAATAATGATAACAACATTGTGATACCTCGGGATGCTACAACTAATGCTGATCCTGTAAAGGATGTAGAAGATGAACCTAGACGTAGCAAGAGGCAAATGACAGCCATATCCTTTGGACCTAATTTTATGACGTATCTATTAGAAAACGAGCCTCAGACGTATAAGGAAGCTATAACGTCCCCGGAAGCACCATTATGGGAAGAGGCTATCAATAGTGAGATATAGTCTATCTTGTCTAACCACACTTGGGAATTGGTAAACCTTCCTCTTGGCAATAAGTCTTTAGGAAGTAAGTGGGTATTTAAAAGAAAAATGAAAGAAAATGGAACTATTGATAAATATAAAGCTCGGCTTGTGGTAAAAGGCTACGAGCAACGTGAAGGTCTCGACTATTTTGATAATTATTCACCTGTTACAAGGATCACATCCATTAGGATGTTGATCGCAGTAGTTGCATTGAATCAATTAGAAATACATCAAATGAATGTTAAGACCGCCTTCTTAAATGGCGACCTAGAAGAAGAGATATATTTAGAACAACCTGAAGGTTTCGTTGTTCCAGGACAAGAACAGAAAGTTTGTCGCTTAATAAAATCCCTTTCGGGTTAAAACAAGCTCCAAAACAATGGCATGCAAAATTTGATAAAGTTATGTTATCAAATGGATTTCGAATTAATGAATGTGACAAATGCGTCTATGTTCAAAATACTGAGAAGGGATTTGCCATTGTCTGTCTTTATGTAGACGACATGTTGATAATGGGTAGCAATAATCAAATGATTAAAGCTACTAAACAATTACTTAAAAGTAAATTTGATATGAAAGATATGGGGATAGCAGACGTTATCCTAGGTATTAAAATCCATAGAACATCTGGAGGGTTGGTCTTATCACAGGCTCACTATATAGCTAAAATTCTTGAGAAATTCAAAAGTTTGAATATAACCCCTGTGAAAAACCCCGTAGATTCTAATTTTAGCTTATTAAAGAACACTAGTAAAGCTACAACACAAAAGCTATATGCTCAAGTGTTGGGAAACATTATGTATGTTATGAACTGCACCAAACCTGATATTGCTTATGCAGTAAGTCTGTTAAGTCGCTTTACTAGTAATCCAAATGAAAATCATTGGAAAGCTATGGTAAGAGTTTTGGGATACTTGAAGTACACTCAAAATTTTGCTTTGCAGTACGAGAAATACCCCATAGTTATGGAAGGGTATTGTGATGCAAATTGGATCACCGGCTCTAACGGCACTAGATCCACATGTGGATATGTGTTCACCCTTGGAAGGGGTGTTGTGTCTTGGAAATCATCAAAACAGACTTGGATTGCAAGGTCAACCATGGAAGCAGAATTTATTGCTTTAGATAAAGCCGGTGAAGAAGCCGAATGGCTTCGTAATTTTATTGAGGATGTTCCTGATTGGCCAAAATCAGTACCAGTCGTATGCATACACTGTGATAGCCAAGCAGCTATTGGAAGGGTCAAGAATGTCATGTATAACGTTAAGTCTAGACATATACGTCGTAGACATGATACCGTAAGATAACTACTCTCGAATGGAATCGTTACAATTGACTATGTTAAGTCTAAAGAGAACATAGCGGATCCGTTAACCAAAGGGATTCCTAGAGAATTGGTTGACAATTTGTCAAAAGGAATGGGTTTAAGGCCTATCAATTGTTGATCATTGTGGTAACTCTACCTAGATGAATGGAGATCCCACGAACTAGGTTCAAAAAGACAAGTGATGTTCGACTGTCAAGACACTGTGGAGTTTTCAAACTCATACTCATTCCTATGACAAGACAGTGTATTTATGAGGGTAAGGATTTAGGCTTTTAATTATTTCTTAATCTGTTATGTTCAGATGATGTATAGTGAGTTACATCATAAGAAATCACCTATGTGAGTGTGAAGTGAGGGCCGCTTCTATGAGAATTTTTTAAAGGCCGATTCTCTAAAAACACTCAGAACCAGGCAGGTGTCCCATGGCCAAAATGGGCACAGCAAAGGACCAACAATGCTAGAGAAGCAATTGTGTGACTCCTATTATCTAGGTATACACTAAAGGTCGACGGTTCAAGTCGCCCAGAGCACCAATTGAGTGAGTATATCCGATAGGTTTTCACTAGAGAAGGTTCAAAGGTAACTCTACCTATCTTGATGCAGTTGTTTCTCATTGAGGAAATTACATTTTCATTTAAATTCTTATGCATTTTAGTCACGATGAATTGACTTATTATCCATGTGGGGGATTGTTGGAGTTTATGTAGAAATTGTATAGACAATCTATTGGTTATGAAAAAGAAGTGGGTTAAGAAAGAAAAGAGAAAGGGGAAGTTGAAGGGGTGAGTGGGTTTAAGAAGTCCCACATTGGACAACTAGTAGGAGGGGAGAGAGTTTATAAGCTCCCACCTCACACTCCTAAATTGGCCCTTGGGTCATTACACATTTTGTGGAGAGGAGAGGAGCTAGGTGGGCTTAGGTCCACCACACACAGACACGCGCCGCCATCGCCGTTCGTCTGTCCGGCCGGCACAGCTCAGATCGGATCGGATCGGTTCGTACGTGTGTGTGAAATAAAAATAATTTTTTATTAAATAATTTTTTAATTTTTTATCCAAAATGCCCCTATGACTATCCATTGCTTCCCTCAGGTTGTTCAAAACACAAATGTTTCTACCGCCGATTTTTTTTGAACGCTTTGAACCGAACCGGTCACCGGTTGTACCTGTTCACCGAACCGGTCACCGGTCGTTCCCGTTCGCCACTGTTAGTCACGGCGGTTCACCGCCGCCGGCGGTTCATCATGACCGGTCAGTATCTATAAATATACCTTGACCTATTCAGAAATTTTATCCGGTTTTATGCACTATTGCTCTGCCGGATTTTTTCTTTCATCCGGTTTTGCATTTTCCTTTCATACTTCCGGTGTACTTCCTCTTGCAATTGTTGTGTTCGTTTGGGCTGTTGACTGGTAGTGCCACCACTTCTCAGACAAAATCTGTTATATCCTGGGAGACTCTTGTCCATCAACCTTTGGCATCAGTGATGGGGCAAATTGTCTTAAGGAGACACGTTCTGTGGGCTCGGATTTAATTCATCATATTGCATACTTCATCCTTCTGTCTCACTATCTGATATCCTGTAAGTCTGTTCTAATTTTACTGTTGCACTGTAATTCTGATCATTAATCTCTTCTAGTCTATACATGGGTTCAAACATCTTAGTGATATAATATCACCCACTGTCTTCCTATAACAATCATTTGAGTGTGTGTGTGTGTGTGTGTGTGTGTGTGTGTGTGTGTGTGTGTGTATCTATGGAAAAAATAGTTATCCTTTTAAAATATATAAATCTTATATCATTTTAGATCCTAACTGTTGATTTCTGTCAATCAACGATTATAATTTATTGGATCAAACTTAATAGGCCAAACTTATTATTAATTAATTAATAATTTTGACCCAATAAATTATAACCGTTGATTGACGAAAATCTACGGTTAGGATCTAAAATGACACAAGGTTATATCCTTTAAAAAAACAAATGTTTTTCTCCACATGTATAGGGAAATATAGTTTTATTATTGTTGCAAAAAAAAAAAAAAAAAAAACTTTTGCAGTTACAAATAAAAAAACCAAGATATGCCAACAGATTATGGTTTTTTTTTTTAAAAAAAAAGAAAAAGAAAAATAATGGGTCCCATTTTTTCTGTGTCTGCTACAAAAAAAGCATCTACAGTGATGGCAGAAAAAGTCGACCAATATATATATATATATATATATATATATATATATATATATATATAGGGCTTGAGATAATCTTATCCAACAGATTATGCTTGAGATAATCTTATCTCCAGCTAGTAAATCATAACCGTACAAAGATGGATCAATGGTGATAAAGGAAGAGAGAGAAAAAGGGAATCATAATCATTCAAAGCTGAATCAATTAATATAAAGAAATAAATAAATAAAACGACGTAGTTTTGGGGTAGTTGGAGATAAACTTATCTCAAGCTGTTTGAGAAATATTTTTCCCATATATATATATATATATATGTATGGGAAAAATGTTTCTGCAGTTACTACAGATAAGTTATCTGCATTTATTCCCAAAACAACGTCGTTTTGATATTAAAATCTTAAAAAATTATAAATATAAAGACTATTATAACCCTGAAATAAATTAAAATTACAAAAACACTATGATTTCCGCCTCAAAACGACGTCGTGTTGAGCTAATTAATAAGTTTGATTTTCAATAAATAATAATTGTTGATTGGCAAAAATCAAATGTTAGGATTTAGTGCAAATTTTAAAATTTGACACCAGTGTCAAATGATCGATCATATTGCATATATATATAAACTAAAATAATTTATGTATGAAAATCAATAACTATTTTATAGTCACTGATGGACCTTTTTTTTTTTTAAGTCACTGATGGACTTTAATTCTTCTTTTCCTGCCCCAAGCCCTCAATATATTTGGGTCTTAGATATTTAAATCAAAATTTGAACTACTGTTTATTCATACTCGAAAGGGGATCATTTCATATAAGATCATGTGATACATCTTGTTTCCTTTTTCGCTCCCTAGCCTAATAAGCTCTTCATAACCCTTGATTTATCGGACCTCATGTCACATGGATCCATTCATATTTAACACCATTATCCACAACCATAAAACAGTAGTGGTTGCCTTGACCAAAGAAGAAATGTGGCAGTAGTTTGCTAGAACTTGAGAACCCCTTATCAAGAGCCAGTGCCTTAAAGAAATGAGTAATTGTAGTTACCATTAGGTTTTACCTTATAGTAAACCATTAAATTAATAGTCGTCTCATTCAAATCCATTAGTAAAAAAAAAAAATCACTTCTCGTTAAGCCCGACTACCAAGTGTGGAATGAAAGTAATCCTTAACCTTACCCTTGCATAATTTCATTAGTAATATAATTAAATGTTTGATAATTGATTTATCAATTAACCCTGATCTCATCAGTAAATTACTACCATTAAGTAATTAAGTAGTTAAAATATTGTAATGGGTTAAAATTGGGTCTATTAGGAGTCTGTTAAAATTGTTTATATAAATAGCATTAACCAAACATTACCCCTGCCTTAGTGCCATTATTCCAAAACCTCAAGTCACTCTACACACTACTAGATTTGACAAAAAAAAAAAAAATAAGAAAAAGAAGAAGGAGAAGTGATTAAGAAAATGAGGTATAAACAATGCAATTCCACGTCAGACCACACCATTTTAGGATACATGTCTTGAGGTTCATTCTTTACTTCATGATACTCCAAATGCACACCTAGAAAGAATCACCAAGACTAATTTTTTAACTTCTTTTTTTTTTTCCTCTCTTTCTTGCTAATTTGCTCTCTCTACATCTAATCCAGCTCTAAGTTTTCTTCGCCATTTTTGTCATCAAGTTCATTCAGCATTATTGGTACCACTATTGCTCCCTCTCCTGCTTGCTGTTGTGTTCTTTAATATCTGCAAAGAGCAATCAAGTACAATTACATAAACTAGGCAAGAAAAAGCAATAGCTGATCAATGGGTTTTCCAAGAAATGCATATGCTATATAAATTCCTTAACCATATTTGATATCATATACATAAAATTCCTGAATAAACTGATAATGACGGCTATAAATCATGGATTTGATAACATGAATATCCCCTTTGTTACATTCTAAAAACAATTTAGAGTACAAATCAACAATATATAGGAGCCAGTAATGATGCCATCTTATAATGTTTTGGTGTATCAATTTTATCAAAAGCAACTCAGCACACAAAGCCCATTTAAAGAACAATAACATCACCATGGTGATCATGATGAAGATGATCTAAACATGCATAATGATATGATGATGATGGCATGGTAGCTAAACAAGCAAAATTGACATACTTGTCTCAGCATTTGATTCTCATTCTGCAAAGTTGAAAGTCTCTCTTTGAGCTCTGAATTCTTCTTCTCTAAGTCTTTGACTTTTGTTTCCAAATCAATCATGTATGCCTTTTTCCTCTCCCTTGCTTGCTGAGCTGAGACTCTGTTCCTCAGTAGCCTATTTCCATTTTCACACCCCACCAATGAAACAAGCAAATTACAAAATGAAATCAATCAATGCTAAGAAAATAGCATTGAGCAGATTCCAAAATGGACTGAGTTTACAAACATACCTCTTTAGCCGCTTGCTTTCTTTGTCAGCCGGGCTTCTCCCTCTCTTCCTCTGACCCTCTCCTGTCCCCTTAACACGATCCGGACCAGCAGTTGAACCAGTGTTTGGACGAGAGGCTGAAGTTCCAGCAGATTCACCTCCAATCTCTGGCACTCTTCGGATCTCTTCATCACTCTCAAGAACTGGATTATGCGAAATTCATTTAACATTCAAACCCCAGTAAATTATCTAGGACAATCAAGATAAACTTTTTATTTACTTAATGAAAAAACACAAGATAAAGGATATGAAAGACTTTTATCTTTTATTTCAACTTTAAGAAATAAGAATTTTAAGTCCTTTGATGGGTATAAAACTCTTGCAGTAACTATAATAATAAATAAATTTTCACTTGAGAATTCATAATAAACATAAAATGTTATATGCTACCATCATTTCAAGTTAACTACATACCCGGTTTCTTTGCATCAACGTTGGGAAGCAACCGAATCTTTTCAGATTGACCCAAAGGACCTGACGTAGTTAGCGCAGATTGAGTATCAGGAATAGCACATGGAATCTCACCAGACATCTGCCCATATGAAATGACAATTAGTTAATATTAATTTTTTACTGCAAAATGAAGCACCAAATAATCATAACCGATATCTAATAAAGCTAAGTGATAAATACATAATTGCTTACTAGAAATAAAATTTACATTGCTATACACAAGTAAATCCCAACCTACAAAGTGAAAAAGTAGAGTAAGATCTTCAAAGTTTTCATAATTTTCGAACTTTACTCAAGCTTATCCGAGTTTAACTGAGCCTCAGCAAGTTTGACCAATTGTGAGTTTATATGTACACTAACAAATTTTTTCCAGTACAATAACACATTACCTGCTGTCCGTTTGTAAGATGGGCATTCGGTATTTGAGAATCATGTCCTGAAGATGACGAGAGGTCAGCATCTTCTTCCCATTGCATCCCTGCATTGGTATTATTTCCTTGGCCATAGTTGAACTCATTCTCTAGATCATCAACATCATCATCATTGTCATCATCTCCCTCCAATCGAGGACTATCTGAAATCCAGATTCATCTTGTTCACTATAAATTCTAATCAGCAACAGACCAAAACCAAAATAACATATATGCACAAGCTAACCTTTTTCAATTTTGTATCTAGTCTTGCAATGAAGACAGGATTGGCTCGCATTTTTTCGCTCATATTCATAACAAGAATGACAAAGTGGGAAGGCACACTCGTGGCAAGCAATCAAGACATCCCCACTGACTGTTAATCCAACAGTATCACTACATATCTGACAGGTTTGACCGTTCAAATTCTTTAGGGGTTTAGACTGCAGAGTATACAAATTATACAAGTTAGAATTAGAATTATATAAGCACAAATTAGAATAGCAAACAAGATAGATTTCATCATAGCCATGATGATGTCAGACAAAATTAATGATGAAATGCATCAGGATCAGATAATCAAATTACATTTCTTAATAATTTTCATTAACACTACCCAACTGAAAGTTACAATCTTAATCTGCCAAGTGCAAATGGCACCGACCGGCAATTCTGCCTGAGCAATTTCAGTGACAAACTTCTAAATTCTCACCTACTTTCTATTGATTCAGATTCATACATTAGTGGCCAAATTAGAAATTTAAACTCAAGCATCAAATTCCCTTCCTAAACGCCCCATTAAGACAAACATCAGATTAAAATCATCAATAGAAAAGCATCAGTTAAATGGGGTGCATATACAAGCAATCAAACATATCAAGATCCAACAATCCTAACTAAGTCATAGACACTGCAGACATTTTCTACCAACAAATCTAAAAAGAAGAAGAATTTAGATGCTTAGTTAAAATAAAAAATAAAAAAGCCACTTCTGAATAATCTCTACACTAAAACTCCCACCACCCATTTTCATTGCAACCATAATCAGTGAAAGAACATAACTCTCAAACTAAAAAAAAAGCACATAGTCATCATCAAAAGTACAATGAACTGAAGTGTTCAGAAAAAAGTTAATGTGAGAAACATTAACCTCAGTATCCGAACCGTGCCTAACTTGAACAAGTTCATTCCTTTCACGCAACCCAGCTACCACTCCACCATTTTGTTCCATCTTCCTCTCCAATATCTTCGCCAACTCAACTCAACTCTCTCTCTCTTCAGTTGTTCCCGCTGCCACGTTCTGTGGTTCTATGCACAACTCTGGCCGTTGGATCTTTTAGATCTGACGGTGCAAAAATGATGATCGTGGAGCAACGTGAACCATGTCGAATATGCTTAATCAAAGGTTGGTATGTTAGGTCGTGGAGCAATTTGGACCGTTGGATTTGTTTTGCATCGGACGGACGACAGCTGGGATGAGGAAAATTGAATGGGGACCACGTTTCATCCTCTTTCTGGAAAACTCCGTAAGTCATAAATTCTCTCATTTTTGAATTAAAATGTTCCTGAGAAACAAACACTAATTATGGGCCTTCGTTTCCCTTCCTCTCTTTTTTTCAATTAGTTTTGTAATTTAATTTTATTGAAAATACTAATAGTGATACGGTTACCAAACAAAAGAAATTGGGATTCATAACACAAACTTAAGTTTAAGAATTATTATGTTAGAATAGATAATAAAAAAAAGACATAAACATTACTTAAATGATAAGAAACAACTTGTAATTTTTATAAAATATTATTTGATATAGTTTATATTTATGTAAAAATGATTTTTAATCAACTAGCATCTAATTTCAGCAAAGTTGCTTTCTTGAAATCGTTACTAAGTTCATCTTCAATTGCAACATGACAAAGTTTCATGGCTTCCACAAATGGTAGAAATTGCAAGCATATACTAAAGGAATCTAATACTCAAATTGAGAAAAAAGCTAAATAGAATCCCCAAACTGATGCCATTTTGGTGATTTTCGTCTCCTTGCATTGAATAGAAGTTAAAGAATTCTACAAAGCTCCCAACCAACACAAAGCATATTGATTGTCCCATTTTCAAAATAATTTAAAAACTAACTGGAAAAATAAACTGTGATTCTTTTCTTTATGAATTATCGATATTATAAGCTTTTAAGTAAATGCTCATAAATAAATTGACTATATTTGATACCAAATATAATTATTAATTATAGAATATACTTAATAAACATGAAACATATATTATCAAAATTAACAACTAATAGATGATGAGAATGGGCTCAACTAGAATCATCAAGAAGCTTCAACAATTATGTGTCGGATAAGCTTGTTATTCTTTACCAAATCTTATAAGATTTCTTAATCTTAGAAATAGAACAACCTTTTATTTTCCTAAACTTTTATATATAAAAGCAAATGGCTTAACTTTTCTGCGATTAGTGCAGAAAATTTTGTTTGTTACTCTCACAAATAAAGTAGTATAGTGTATCCCACAAAAATGAGCGGATCTAATGCAATAGAATTCGTTTAAAAAATTTACACATGTATTTCAAAGAATACATTATATATGGTAGATAAAAACTTCTGTAATAATTACAGAAATATTTTTTCCAAAGAACAAAAATACTTTATAATATTGGGAAAGAATGACACCACATCTAGTATGATGAATATATTAAGAATGTCAAAGACGAACAATGTATGGGCATATTCCCCACACATTCTCAAGGTTATTATATATGAGATTCGAAATACTAAGTTGTATCAACAGTAGCAAAATCAATAGTGATCAATGGATTTCCTTTTAACAAGCCATATTTTAATATTATGTACATAATTTTCCCATCCAAATTGTTTCTGATGGTTATAGATCGTGGAAAAGATCAAATGAATATCCCTCTTGCTCCTTTTCAATATTGTTTTTTACAGTACAAGGCAATAATGAATAAAAACAAGTCATGATGCCATCTTTTTTTTTTTTTTTTTTTGATAAACAAGTCATGATGCCATCTTAGGTTTGGGTGCCGGAAATGAAACAAAATAAATAAATAAAAAGATAGATCACCTCGCCATTAAAAGAATTATAAAATGATTGTTGAAATTGTTGATTTAATTTTTGTGGTTGGTTATTAATTTCAATCATGGTACGGAAGCTATTAATTTCAAACATTAGGCTACTTGTTTTTCCACATGGAAAAACATATTATTATGGTAGCTATTAGCTTTCACACTAGATAAAAATTTATTAGGGCACCAAATAAAAGCATAAAATATGTACACCAAAAAAAAAAACATAAAAAATCCTGTAACACTAATCATGTTTGTTCAAATCCAAACGAACAAACATTAATTAACTGTGTCAGAGCATTTCTAGTGTAAGGAAATTGGAAAAAAGGGTTTAATTATCTACATTCATTTTCAAAACTAAATTGTTTTGGGTTAAAAAATTAAAAAATTATAATGAGAAAGACTGTTATAACTATGAAATAAATTATAATTACAAAATATCTTGATTTTTGTCACAAAACGATGTCATTTTAAGTTCAATGTAGATAACTTATCTACATTGATTACAGAAAAAATGAACTTTTAGAAAAAATAATAGTAAAATTATTTTCTCAAAAAAATAACTTATAGTAAAATTATTTTCTCAAAAAAATAACTTTTGTAATATTATGGATTTCTAAAGAGCTCTTCATTTTTTTTAATTGAACTTTTCACGTAAAATCTTATCTACTAATATTCTTAGTGTTTTTTTTATATATTGATTTCCTGACAAGTAAAATTAAAGATAAATTTATTTATTTTTTTAGTGTCTAAAAAAGTGGTTCAATTATTCGTTGATTATTTAATTATTCGCTGTTACAGTAACAGAGAGAGACTTCCACTTAACTTATGCTGTCTAAGAATTTGATTTTCATTATGGAAACTGGAAAGTTAAAAATCTCTCTTTCTGCTCTATGTTCATCCACTCAAACATTTCTGGTTCCATATCAATCAAATGTATTTCTTCCTCTCGCTAAGCTGAAACTGTCTTATTACAAACCTTTTCCGATTTCCACACCCTGCCTGCCCATGAAAGAAAGAAATAACAAAATTTCAGTAAATTGATCCCATGGAAGAGGGCAAGAAAGTAATTTCGATTATATGCCTGACCACTGGATCAAGCTCACATACATACCTCTTTGGCTGGTTGCTTTCTTTGTCAGGAGGACCTTTCCGCTATTCCCTTATCATCATATTCCTTTCTTTTGCTATCAGCACATTTAAATCACCTAACTTCTTTCAAAAGTCAAAAAGCCAATCAAAGAAACAATACTATCGCATTCAGCAGCTTTGTCAATATTAAATGTTTTAAATAATAACCTCAAATTCATCCGCACAAAAATAAATCCTCTCACATATATATATATATATATATATATATATATATATATATATATATATATATATATATATATATATATATAATAAAGAAAAAAAATCACAAAATAGTCCCGTGACATGAGAAATTCTTATCCTTCACAAAGTTTTGTCCTTATTATCCTGAAATGTGATTTAGTTTTATTAATCTTGAATTATTCTAGTATCTATCTTTTCTCATAGCTACCATTCTTAAAGTAAATGATCATATATTTATTGGTTAATAATCTTACTTAACCATGTTTTAATCGGAGCGAACAATTGAACTGTTTATGTTTATAATTTGAATATTATATGATTCAGCTACAAATTTAACCTGCGGAACCAAAAAACAAACTCTATTTCTCTACTCTATTATTTAGTACCGCAATCAAAAATTAAAAATCAATATATATATATATATATGGATGGGTGGAGACTAATTATAATCATACGAAAAGAGAATAATTTGTTGCTATAATCCCGAGTCATAGAGTTCTCTTCTAGAAGATATTAACAGATGTGGAGCCAACGGGAGACCCAAGATATTTTATGATGGTTGCGAAAATAAAATATTAAAATTATAAATGTTATTAAGAATAATAAGTTAAACTAATTATTACAAATATTTTTTAGGGAGGAGCTAAATATTTGTAGTTTTGTCTAATAGTCTATTATTGTTAGATAAATATCATTATATATATATATATATATATATATATATATATATATATAATAATAATAATAATAATAATAATAATAAAAAACTAAAGTTTTGGGAGAGGCGATTGTCAATGTTGTCCCTCCCACGGACCAAGATATGGATGGTGAGTGGAGACTATAATTATAATCATATGAAAAGAGAATAATTTATTGCTATAATAGCAAGTCAGAGTATCTTATTGAAGATATTAGCAGACGCGGAGCAACAACTATGTGCTGTTATTTGTGGAAGGATTTTAGAAACTATGGGGAATGTATATGGAACAAAGGTGTAACTGTGTAAGTCATTACAACTCTGTCAAAATCTTCAGTGTTTAGTTATCTGATATGATCCAATAATATTGCCATTCTTTTCTTGAGTTTGGCAAAATTTATTATAGACTATTGGGTTTATTATTAGCTCTTACAGCACAAATTTAGCTTGAATAATGGTTGACTTTTTTTTTATCATTTTTTACTTCTCTTCTCTCAACCGAATATTAATAAGACAATATTTTAAATTCAATATTTATTAAAAAAAAAACACAACTAAATAGAGGTGGCGAGAAGAAAAGTCAAAAGACTAAAATATGTGAGTAGCTAAGATCAAAATAAAAACCCAAAAATTATGGTTAAATTGTCATCCTCTAGTCTTTTAAGACTATGAAGTGATGATGATGTTATACTTTATCATTGATCAATTACCAAGTCACCTATTTCCCTCTTGAAATGAATTCAATAGTATAAATAAGAAAGACGGGTGTAAGCTAAACATATAACTTCACCAAATACAGTTTCTTCATATAACAAGTACCATATGCTTTAGGGAACCGAAGAAGGAAGCAATCCGCAGACATCTATTTCCTCTACATGACATATCAGAATATCTTGGTCAATTAAATATAAACTACATAGAATTAGGCCTCATATTTTTACAATGGAAATTTGGTATAGTAGCTTAGCTAATCAACGCAATTTTCATTATTGAAAAATGAATAAATATAATTTCTCTGGTATCCACTGGTAACTTGTAAACAAGGAAAAATCCAAAGAGAGCTTCAATTCAGCAATTTGTTCTGATAAAGTTCTGTCAGCAACATCAGTATCATTGACAGCTTCATGCAAGTTATCAACCTCAACATAGTAAAACTTTATTTTGCATTAACTAGACCTGTAATGATTGAGTGCTGGTGATTTTAAATGTATTAGTCCCACTAATTGATATCTTTATTGGCATCTATATCTACTTGACATCTGTGTATTGATTCATGCATTTGATCCCAAATTCACATCCTCCTTGACTATACCTCTATTTTCAACCAAATTATGTGCAAGTTGCTCAACAGCCATACATCATGAAGGGGAGCTCAAGTGGCTATCAGCATCTTTCATGCAAGAATAAACTTTGGGAACACCATTGACACCATTATGATGTGTTTCACAATGCTTCAGATGTTCTGTTGTTAATGAGGGGGTATCTAAGGTTGGGGATCCACATCCATAACATCATCTTTGCAACCTTTATCCACAATACATTCTTCAATCTTATCATCAGAAAGAGCACCATTTTTGGAAGCTGAACTCTCATTTTTTGTGGTAGTCAAACCCCTCTCTTTATTCTCTAGGAATGCATTACTTGAGAGAGTCACATCATCACAAATTGATGATGGGTCAACATCCATGACAGCAGGTAAACTTTCCTCTCCAGCACTCTCAAATGGTTTGCCATTTCTAGTACTGCCAAGATCTACAACCTGATCAGCAACATCACTCATTGCACATTGAGGAGCTTCGCTTCTATCGTCGCAGCCATCACCATCCTGAGATAAAACATCATTGATGGCATGCTTCTCACTAACTAAGTCCTGATTTTGGCTAGCAAATATTACCCTGGAGCTCTCCTGGTGGATATCAACGATGATCCGTTTCTCATTCGGTTCCTCAACAGTCTGGACACTTTCTTTATCGAGTACGCTATTTAACTGCTTCTGAACTAAAACCGCCAATGATACAGCGTGATCACGGATTAAAGAATCAAAGGGTGGGCAATGCAGCATGTTATTTAGCGCCTGGTGATACTGAAATAAGCTGATAGATGGTAGAATGGACTCTCTCTTTCGGCAGATACTAAGACCTTTCAGGATATGCTCACAAAGGTTGCCATCTTGTGCCCAACAACAATCACAAATGCTCAACATTGAACCAGGATTCCAGACAACATAAGCTTTATTTCGATCATTCTGGTCAGTAACCTTAGCGCATTCATCTTCCATTAAGACATCAGTATCTGGAATCTTCAGTGCTCCACGCCATGACGTCAAACCACTCATCCATTCATTTTTCCAATATCGTGCAAAATCATCTTTACCTGAGTACTCATCAAGCCAGAAATAAGAATGGACTTTTGTACCCAACTTGTCAACCAACCAATCAGCACGCTGATAAACACTGATGTCTTTCTCATTCAACAACCTGATCTTCATTTGGTTGTGGTAAAATTCAATTGCAGCGCAAGACTCCTGGCTAGCAAGAGGAAGAATTTTAAGTGCATTGGTCCATGTTCCTGCATCAAAGGGAAAAAATAATTTCAATGTACATAACTTGCAATAGCAACAATATCGTATCATAAATATATCCCCTAAAACCAATATGATCTTATCCTTAACCTGATAGACATATTAACAGACAAATACTCAGCAAATATCCTGCAAATATTAAGTCACATAAAAGTAACGGCAACAGTCACACAAATAGTTAATAAGCACATAATATTTAGAAACTTTGCCCATCCAATAAGAGCAACAACAGCAAAAGATCTTGCACATAGTTGGATCACAAATCTTGAACACCACATAGTCACACCTATATCTTCTACCAGTAAAATTATGTATTTTTCAGAATGGTTATTTACATTATAGTCAATTTTTAAAACTACATAGCCTTGCCAAAACTATTATAATTGGTGATTGAAACTATTCATCATGACAATATATTGGCATCAGTCATGTTGATCAACTGTGTTGTTATAGTAATAAAATCTTTACCATAATATGAATGAATCCATATTATTTTGAGAAAACTTTACTATCTCGATTAAAAATGTAATTTGCCACTCCATGTGTCTTTGCAAAACTAAAATTTTATGACTCCAACAGTGAATATAGTTAATTAATTTATTTAATATGCTATATTGTATATGTATTTCAAACAGATGTAAATGTCTGCAGGTTCCAAAAAAATATATGAAAATTAATACTATTAATAATTTTTTTTTTAAAAAGTACTAATTTTTATTTACTTTTAAAACAAAAGTTTCATAAACACATGCAGAATTTGAAATCAAAATCTTGTTTGGGGTAAAAACTAGTTTCAAAGTAAATGCTGATATTTCCTTTCTTTCCACGGCATAAGGGTAATACAAACTGGTACAATTATAATGGGTTGTGGCCATACTGTAGTATTATTTCTCAATTAAATATGCAAAAAAGAAATAAATAAAGAAATAAAAATTACATTCCACCATCTAGATAGATATTACTAACCTATTCTAGGATGCCAGGTGGCCTTGAAATAGTCCATAAAATTCGATTCATCAATAAAGTCTTCCATGAAATCTTCAAAGAGTGACATGGTTCCTTGACCGCGGCAAATATTATCCACAATCCACCCAAGCTGTCTGGATATTTTTATTTGCATACCAGTTTCCAAACTCTTCACTATGTTTTTATGCCATAAATGACGAACCCGCCAGAAGCTTAACAAAACTGAACATTGAAATACTTCCCTGAGAAGTATATAGAGAATATATTTTTGTTATTCAAGAAAATCGTGAAAAAATAAATTCCTTGAATTGATACAGAAAAACACAAGGTTTCAGAGTTCAGAAATGCCAAATAGACTTCCAAGTTCCAAATCAACATTTGAACCAGTCATCAGCATTGTAATAGATGCAAACCATGCAAGCAGCCAAGCACCATATCTCATTACCAAGATCAAGGACTAAAATATATTTTCAATCCAATTCACCATCCTTTAAGCTTAGTAATATGTAATTTAAGTTCAATTTTTAAGATAATTAGCCTCAAGTGAAATAAAGAAATAAAGAAAGTGAGTATTAAATTTCGGTTTGAGAAAAGGTAAAACATAGGAAGAGGTCATTAGATGATCTGAGAACCAAAAAGCATCTGCATTTAAAATATTCAGCACATCCCCCTGTAACCAATTTTTTGGACAAAATTAAATTCGAAGGATTCATATTTCATAATGAGGCACCAATTAATAATGAAATTATTCAGTTTCCCACATTGCAAACTTGAGAGACAAGTAGAAGTTGGCAATGTTCTTCTAAATTTTATTCAAGTTTGAAATAAAGAATATTAACATAACAGAGAAATTGAACCAACCTGATTGCTTGGACATCATACTGTGGATCATCTACTATGAAGCCAGCCAACTTCCAAGAAGGATCTTTTGTGTGAACTCTATTATAAAGAGCCCTCATCCATCGATGAGCATCCAAACATGAAAACTTTGGAGCTATTATCCAAGCCACTGGAATGGCCTTCTTGTCTGAGTTGAACACTAGAAGACTATGAATTGGGTACTGTATGAAATTATCAATGTGCTTCCTGTTAGTTTCTTTGAAACTAAACAAAACCAAATATGTTTCAGGTTACTTATAAATCAAGGGAAAAAGAAAGTAACAGACCTTTAATTTATTTGTACCAAATCTTGAGTCCGAGGCAAGCAGACCACGGTTCCCAAATCTAATCATTTGTTGCAATTGCCACTCAGTTTGAATGCCCAAAGAGAAAGGATCTGAATCTGAAAAATCTTCATAGAAGAAAACATGATTTTGGTGGCTTTCAACCCACATGCTGATACTTACAGCATCATCAGCATCTAGCTCATATGTAGAACGACGGATTGCCCTCTCTTGTCGTCGAACATAACGGTGGGTCAAAAGGTCATCACGGTTACATGGACCACCTTGTTTCTCAACTGATTCATTGTGCCTCTGCATAATGGTCTCCACAGAGACTCCAACATATAGAAGAGATAAAACCCGAAGTCGGAGATCTTCTGAGATATATGGGGCAAACATAGCACGTGTTCCAGCTGCTTTTTTGTCTTGTGGACCATGGCATGGCAAACCCTTTTTATCCACATGCTTATCATCATTATAAATGATCAGGGCAACTGACGGTTCAGCTATGAGGCGTTTCACGATGAAGTGACAAGTGCAACCTCTCTTAGTATTAGGTCGGCCGGCATTTTTCTTCTTTGGAACATAAGTAGTACGACTTGGTCGTACAATCCCACCTTTTCTGTGGTCATCAGGACCAAAGGAACACCAATACCTACATTGATCTACATTACAATGGAGTACAAGAAACAAGAGCAACAAATAAAAAAATAAAAAAAACCACTCCCCGTTAAACCCGACTAGCGAGTGTGGGGTGGTAGTAATCCTTGTACGCAGCCTTACCTTGCATAATTGCAAAGAGACTATTTCCTGAATTCGAACCCATGACCTTTCGGTCATGAAAGAACAATTTTACCACTACTCTAGTTCTCTCCCTTAAGAGCAACAAATAATTGATACTAAATAAACACAGTTACAACTTACAAAATATACTCTAGTATGCCATCAACCTTTGGCTTGAAAGGCGTTGATGGAGACCGCCGGCGCCTTGCTTCAACATGAAATCTTGTAGGACATTCTTTATTATTAGATTCACCCCTCACAAAATCATCAACTCTAGGAAATGGGATAAGAGCAACTCTATCTAATTTATCATGCCATCCTTCCACTTTTGACCAAACTAGGTCAACACAAGAAAATTCCAATGTGGGAGGATTTTGTACTGGAAGAGATAGGATTGCATCCCATCTGGCCATTGTTGATGAACACTAAATGAAAATTTCCTGTGTAAATATACTTAAGATTTAAAAGTCATTATCAATTGATTTAGCATTATTATGATGTAGTACAATAAGAAACTACAAGCACAATATTCTAAACATTTTTCATTGAGCAAGCTATATAAAACCCAACTTACATGACCAAAGATTTCATAATTATAGTTTCTTTTCTCCTTTCAAGTAAAAGCAAGGATAGTAGGACACAAATTGAGGTCTTAAAAATTCAAAAAATGCAAGCATCGTAGGAAAAATATGAAGGAACCCTCTTCACTCACACACAAACTCGCGCACCCAGATGGGAAAAGTTAACAAAATTGAAAAACATGTTCAGGATTCAGATACCCAATTGGAAAAAGTTAACAAATTGAAAAAATTCAAGCCAAAAAAACCACAGTACCTTTGATTTGGCGTTGTACTCTGTTTATGTTCTCCTCCTCGATATACAAAGGCTGAGCTGAAGAAAACGACGTCGCAAAAGTGTGATAGGTTTAGGTTGAGAGACTAGTGAGTGAAGAGCTTGGCACAGAGGCTGGGAATTATGGCTAAATTTTCATTACAAAATTCACTGCTACATCTCTAAAGTAGAAAGAAATCAGTCTCATAAGTCATTACTATATAAATATTTATTCTACCAAAGTAGAAACAAATAACTCTCGATAACTATATAAATATTTATTCTCCCGATTTTTATTTTAATGTCATGACAATATTAGTATTTCATTTATGGAAAAAATATTTATGCAATTAATGCAGATAAATTATCTGCATTTATTCTCAAAACGACATTGTTTTGGTATTGAAATCTTAAAAAATTATAAATATAAAGATTATTATAATATTGAAATAAATTAAAATTATAAAAATACTAAGATTTCCGCCCCAAAACGACGTCGTATTGAGCTTACTGCAGATAAGTTATATGCAGTAACGGCAGAAAAAGCGAACCCTTCGTTTATTTATTTCTCTAACTAATTAATTTGTTACTCGATTAATGTGGTTTGAATTATAAAAAATTTATTTAATTAATGCGGTTAGAATCATAAAAAATTATAGTGATGTCAAAAAAAAAATTAACTAAATTTTTAATATTACTGCATATCAAGATTTAAAATCGAAACATAAGAAAGAAAATAGCCACCAATTAGGACTCCGGATTACTGTTACTTGTAATTTTAGTAAAATATTATTAGGGAATTAGGAAAATATTTCTTTACTAACAGGTTTATAAACAGAGAAAAAAAATTGAAGATATGGGCTATCAAAATATAAAATATTTTAAAAGAATTATCAAAAAAATTGTGGTTCTATGGAATAGTTAGAAATAAAAAAAAATCTTGTGAACAATGTTACTTATAATTTTGTGCCAATATAGAGATATTTTTGAAATTATAGTTTTCTGAGATTTTTTTTCTAGTTTAAGGAATGGACCACAAAATAACAAAAGAGCACACAGTAACAAAAAAAAAATATGAACCTCATCTTTCGAAATTAAATTATTGAATATTTGAAACAAATTTCAAATTGTATATTGGAAAGAGATTTATCTCTTTACTTCTCTCATATTACATGATCAATTTCTCATTTATTTTGATTCATTTTGTTCTGGATAGCCCACATGCATAGGTTTATTACTGGGTCCAATTTAAAAGACCCACTTCTAAAAGATGTCATAGGATTGTTGGGTTTCACACTAGATTATTGAAATATTCAAGTGTGATGAGTCCTACATTGGTTGGTAATGGGCTAAATGAAGAGTATATAAGTGGAAGGACCCATGAACCCTATGCCTTAAGGTTTTGGGTTGAGACATGATGTCGGATCCACTTGCTATGGTTGGTGTCTATATAGCTCCAATACTGACACGTGACACGTGACACGATACGACACGACACTCCGATACGTTAATTCTAAAAAAATGTTAGATTTCGACACGTTAGGACACGTTTTGATATTAAATAATATTTTTAATTTATGTAGTGTATATTATATTTAATATTCAATAATTTAACAAAAAAATAAATTTAAACTTATAATATTCATAATATTTGCAAAAAAATATAAGATTTCCCAAATATTTATATTAAACTCAATAAAATAGTAATCTTAATCTAACAAATCTAATAGTTGGAACTAAAAACTCAATACAACATAACCTTTGAACCTTTTTTTAAATTTCTATAACGCGTGTTGGAGTGTCGGGGAGTGTCGGAGTGTCCGAGAGTGTCGGGAAGTGTCAGACACGACACGTCAGGATTTTTGAAGTGTCGATGCTTCATAGGTTGGTGTAGCCTTAGCTCATTGGTGGTAGCCCCCGCCACGAGCTTCCCCCTGGACCTGCCTGACATAAAACCTTAAGACATTGGGTTCATGGGTCCTTCCACTTATATACTCTTCACTTAGCCCATTACCAACCAATGTGGGACTCATCACACTTGAATATCGCAACAATCTCCCCCCTCAAGTGTGAAGCCCACCATTGGTATGCTCCCCCTCAACCGAGTACCCCAAGCGGAAAGTACTCAACCCGCCTCCTAGCCAATCACCAGGCTAGCTCGAGCCTAACTCGGCTCTGATACCAATGTCAAGCGGGTCCAGGGTGAAGCCCGTGGCGGGGACCACCACCAATGAGCTAAGGCTACACCAACCGTAGCAAGTAGATCCGACACCATGTCTCAACCCAAAACCTTAAGGCATTGGGTTCATGGGTCCTTCCACTTATATACTCTTCACTTAGCTCATTACCAACCAATGTGGGACTCATCACACTTGAATATCCCAACAATCTCCCCCTCAAGTGTGAAACCCAACATTGATATGCTCCCCAACATTGACATGCTCCCCCTCAACCGAGTACCCCAAGCGCAAAGTACTCAACCCGCCTCCTAGCTGTCAGGCGAGTCTAGGGGAAGCTCGTGGCGGGGGGCCACCACCAATGAGCTAAGCTAGATCGATCATATCAAGTGGGTCCGACACCACGTCTCAACCCAAAACCTTAAGGCATTGGGTTCATAGGTCCTTCCACTTATATACTCTTCACTTAGCCCATTACCAACCAATGTGGGACTCATCACACTTGAATATCGTTCACAACATGAGAGTTCAATTCTCATGCAACATGAGAAAACCAAATCCCTATAAGGAAAAACATTTTCTCATGTTGCATGAGAATTAAATTCTCATGTTGCATGAGAATTAAATTCTCATGTTGCATGAGAATTAAACTCTCATGTTGTGACCCTTCGATTTGCGTGCAAAGTTTTTCTTTTCTTTTTCTCTTTTTAATAAATGTGGGGATATTCAAGTGTGATGAGTCCCACATTGGTTGGTAATGGGCTAAGTGAAGAGTATATAAGTGGAAGGACCCATGAACCCAATGCCTTAAGGTTTTATGTCAGGCGGGTCTAGGGGGAGATTGTTGAAATATTCAAGTGTGATGAGTCCCACATTGGTTGGTAATGGGCTAAGTGAAGAGTATATAAGTGGAAGGACCCATGAACCCTATGCCTTAAGGTTTTGGGGTGTCGGACCCATTTGCTACGGTTGGTGTAGCCTTAGCTCATTGGTGGTGGTCCCCCGCCACGGGCTTCCCCTGGACCCGCCTGACATTGGTATCAGAGCCGGGTTGTGCTCGAGCTAGCCAGGTGTTTGGCTAGGAGGCGAATAGAGTACTTTGGCCCTGGGTACTCGCTTGAGGGGAAGCATACCAATGTTGGGTTTCACACTTGATGGGGAGATTGTAAGTGTGATGAGTCTCACATTGGTTGGTAATGGGCTAAGTGAAGAGTATATAAGTAAGTGGAAGGACCCATGAACCCTATGCCTTAAGATTTTGGGTTGAGAAATGGTGTCGGATCCACTTGCTACGGTTGGTGTAGCCTTAGCTCATTGGTGGTGGTCCCCCGCCACGGGCTTCCCCTGGACCCGCCTGACATTGGTATCAGAGCCGGGTTGTGCTCGAGCTAGCCAGGTGTTTGGCTAGGAGGCGAATGGAGTACTTTGGCCCTGGGGTACTCGCTTGAGGGGAAGCATACCAATGTTGGGTTTCACACTTGATAGGGAGATTGTAAGTGTGATGAGTCTCACATTGATTGGTAATAGGCTAAGTGAAGAGTATATAAGTGGAAGGACCCATGAACCCTATGCCTTAAGGTTTTGGGTTGAGAAATGGTGTCGGATCCACTTGCTACGGTCGTGTAGCCTTGGCTCATTGGTGGTGGCCCCCGCCACGGGCTTCCCCTTGGACCCGCCTGACAAGGATGCCCCCTCTTCTCCATGCACATGGCTGCCCCTACACACTGGCAGGGGTTCAACATACCTAGCCTGAAAAGGCTAGGCTGACTAGGTTGACTGGAGCTCTTACTCTAAATACCCCCTCTCACATTGAGGAAAGGGGACCTCTCCTCCTCCATTCAGCTTCATGCGCTGCTACCATGGAGAGCAATCCTAGCCACTCTCACACACCCCTTTTTATGCACACCATGAGAAGCTTCACTAGTGTTTTGGTCTCTACCATTGCCAATATGAGCACCTCCTATATCAACATACTTCACTCTCCATGGGACACATTTTATGTACACCAACCAATTGTACACATTTCAATATGAAAAACCATTCAACGAATTCAAATAAGTAAAGAATATAAAAGTCTAGAACAAAAGAATATATCAGTAATTAATAAAAAAAAAATGATTTTCTACGCAAACGCCCCCAATTTTATTGCTTAACGGATTCAATTAACTAAAGAATCAATGAATTCATTGCTCAATTTTATTGGTATACGATGCGAGAATTTGACGATGCGAGATAAAATGTTAAAGACATAATGCGGGAATAAGTGGGCACACTATTCAAGGCACAAAAGAAAAGGATGGAAAATTTGACAAATGATTTTAGATCTTTAAAAAGGGCGATGGACAATCTAACACCGGTCCAATAGCACAATACAATTGTTTTAAATTGACAAAATCAACTCAAGCATCTAGCTGACGATGATAACTATGATGATCAGGAAGATCTTTTTCAAGACACACGATGAATGTTACATTTTTATTGGGAATGTTAATTTCTGAAAATCATATTTGTATCCTCGATATTTTAACGGTTGTTTAGCTTTTTATATTGTGATTGAATCATATATTGTTATGAGAAATGCAATTGTCATGTTATATGACAAATGAATAGTTATTATGTTAAGAAAAAGACAAGATAAATTTATTGAATAATGCGTTCTCTTATTTTTTTAATATTATATAATTTGTCTTTTTCTTAACATAAAAGCTATTCATTTGTCATGTAACATGACAAATACATTCTCCTATTGTTATTATAATAACTCGAATTATATTTTCGTAAAAGAGAAATAAACGGGTTAATTAAAAGTTAAATTTGGTAAAAAAATTTAATTTCTAGTTAAGTCCTGATTTGGGACAAAAATATAAATATTAAAAATTTTGGGATAAAATTATAATTAAACAAAGGTTGTCAAAACTTAGGAATAATTTGGTTAGACCCATTCGGTATGATTTCTATATGTCCTAAATAAATAGCCATTGAATGAAACTAGGTGTGTGAGATTTAATTAAATCTTGACACATAGGAGAAAAAAAATAAAATTGCAAAAAGATGAAGACTTAGACTAAGTCTTAAAAAGTCCTTTTTTCCCACTTGCCTCACACATTCTCTCTCCATTTCATTGTGACCCATTCCTCGTTTTCTCTTGGTTGAAACTTCTTCTTCCTCTCTTCCCTAAACACACATTCGACTAACACTACAAAGAAGCCACCTCCATTTCATCTTTTCCATCAAATCGTCCATAGAACCAAAGCCTCTCCACCTAGTGCTCAACCTAGAAACCAAGGAGAAAATTCTCCTCTTTTAAGCCATCGGGTGCGCCACTTTGTGTGGGTGAAGGAGGAATGTTTCCTCATTGAAAGCTTAAGAAATCTTACTTTCCTTGCCTCCAAGAGTGTTAAAGGTAAGAGAGTTTGACTCTCTCTTGAGTTTCATGAAATTTATGGTTTCTAAGTTAGGGTTTATATTCTTGAAAGGTGGCTTCCAGGATTTAGTTGTTGGGTGTTGAAATTATGTATTATTTTTCTTGAAAAATTTATGAATGAATTGATATTGGTGGAGCAAAAATAATGGAACCATCCTTGAACCCACCTTTGACTTATGGTTATATTCTTGAAATCATGAACAATAAGGGTAACTGGCTAAAATTCCGCTCTTGCTTATGTTAAAGCTATGATTTGTTGGTTGGTAGTGTTATGAATGAATTTTATTGATTGGTGTTATAATAACCCAAACCTTTATAATAAGAAAATAGGAATTTTCCATAATTAACAGAGAGAAAATAGATAAGAAAACATATTATGAAAATAAGTCACTTTTCAATATAAAAGTGTAATTAAGTAAGTTTTATAGTAGTAAAAATCCAATTAGGCAAATTACTTGAAACTTAGAGAATTATCAGTTAAAGTGTACTTCATGAAGTTTATGAGTTCATTCACATTTTAAAATACTAAGTCATGGCTAGTTAGAATAACATAAAGGAGCAAGGATACTATGGTATTTTACCAAGTTGTCATTTGTTGACTTTTGTTAACTATTGTCAAGTAAAATAATCAAGGTCATTAGTCATTTTTAACTTCACCATGTTTGACCCTTTCTTTCTCTAAGATCATGGAGGCCATTTTTGGAGAGCTTGAAACCTAGTTTTAGCTACAATCCATGAAACACTTTGGTTCTTGAAGCAAAAGTGCATATAATCACCTTGTGAACAAAACTTAGTTTTCCTTGTGAAGTCTTGTAGTATGAGATCTTGTCATCCAAAGTTTTGAGTGATTTGAAGTTCTTGAAGTTTTAAGAGAGTTTTAACTCCATTGAGCTTGGGAAGTCCTCATCCTAGCCATCTAATAGGATTAGTGGTAAGAAATCTTCATTTAACTCAAGTTTTCATGATGTTTTGATATATATTACGTTATAGAGTAATAGTGCTATGAAAATACATGATTGATGATGGATTTTGATGGTTGTTTTTCACGTTTTAATGATATGGAGATGAGCCAAATTATGTTTGGATAGGAGAAGATCCACTGGAAGTATCATTGAGTTTAAAACCTAACTCTTGAAATACCATCAAAGAGGTAAGTTGATGTTTGAGTATGAATATATATTTCAAGCCATGGACTTGATGTTTTATATGATGAATTGAGTTGTTGATCACATTTTTCCAATATTTGCTATAGGTTGCTTGTGTGTGAATGGTTGTGATTTAGACTCTTACAAAATAAAAGAGTAGTAAACGAAAGTTTATAATAGGTAAATTTTTGGACTTTGGGGTCAATCCCCTTGTGTGATTCACTATGCTCCTTTGGGAATAATGGTTTATTATGATTGTGCATTGTGGTGTTAGACCTAGTATGATGCATGATAAGATGTATGAGACAAAATCAAATTAGATAGTAAACAAAAACTTCTTTGGGGATTTCATCCTTTGGGACTACTCTCAGAAGTATACATTCCTTGGTGATTTCATCCTATAGGACAACCCTTGGAATTGTACTCATGCATTTTCCTTAAGGATTTCATCCTTTGGGACATCCTTTGGAAATGCTATGGTTGGCTAACCAGAAACAGAATAGACAGAATAGAACAGAATAGAAGAAACTTCCCTTGGAAAGCCTTCGGGACATCCTTAGGGTACAGACACCTAAGAGACACAACCCTTGTGATACTCTCTTGGAAGTTCCATTACAGATTTCATGATGTATACATGCTTTGTTTTAAGGATTTCACGGTTGAATCCGGAGGACCTGCACTTCATCTTGATCCAAATTGTTTCTCTTTCTTCAACTCAGATTTAAGTTATGTGATTGCACCTAAGGTAAGTGATTAAACATTAGATTTAATGTTTAGGTTGATTAACCTGATGATCTTAAGTCAAACGGGCTGATACTCCGCGATTGCGCGAATAGATGCACCATATTGATCAAACGCTAGGCGATCGTCTAGAGAGGGGTTCCTAAGCAATTGCAGGGATTTCGAATTGCTTAGGATCAACCACGATTTGGTAATCCTTTGTTCAATGATTGATATCTTGGAATCCTAATTCTTGGGTTGGTTGCTTTTAATTGATAATTTTAGTTTTTAAATCCTTGTTTTTACTTTTATTTTTAATCACACAAACCCCTTGTTTTACTTCTTATTTTTAATTGATCGATTAAGATCCTTGCAAATTTCTTGAGAGAGATGATTCAGGTTGCCCAATTTATTACAAATCTTTATTTTTACAAACCTGATTAATTTGAGTGAGTTCGACGGCTCACGTAAAATTTGGTGCCGTTGCCGGGGAATTTGTATCGTTCTTTAATCTTTCTTCTTCGTTCTTTAATCTTTCTTTAATCTTTTCTTTGTTCTTTAATCTTTCTTCTTCGTTCTTTAATCTTTCTTTATTGTTCTTTTTGTCTTCTATCTTTTGTTTGTTGTTTTCTGTTTTGTTTTCTGCGTTTTGTGTTTTCTTTCTCGCTTTTTTTTTCGTTTTCTTACTGATTTTCGTTTAGGTGAGTCTAAAAAAAATTATTGTTGCTCTGTTTTCATTTTTTTTGTTTCTGTTATATCTCTATTCTCTTTCTGTTCTGTTTTTTTCGTTTTTGTTTTGTTTTGTTTTTCGTTTCTGCATTGTGTGCCCTGTTTCTGCATTCTTTTCATTCTCTTTGATTTTTAAATGCTGATTATTGATCGTAGGTCATATCAACTCTGTTTCTTATTCATTTTTAATATTTCTTATTTTTTTTCTATTTTACTTCTTTGTTTATTTGCAATTTTGGATGTTTTTGTGATTGAGAAGACGGTTGTCTCACCCAAATCAATCTCAGGAGTTCAATTCTCAAAGGAATTCGACATTCTGAGCAAAAATCACTCCCTAAAAAGGAGTCAAGTCATTCTTAATTTTGCGAAATTCTATCGTTTACTAACCTTTTTTGTTATTTTTTAGTCGTTTCAGGACATAACAAGTATTTTTACACTTGTTCAACTTGCTATGGTCGACCTGAAAATTTGTGAGCTGAAAGAGGCGAACCTCCCGGTCAATAGTCATTCATTCATGATGCAGTTCCTTGATAAGCCAATTTCAATCGTTTACTATTTATTTTTTTTGAAAAAATTTATTTCATTTTTGAGTTCCTAGATAGGATTAGAATTTTTGTGTGGTGGTTTCAGAATTTTTAAAAGGGAAAAGTGTTTGTCCTTTTAAATGACACAACTTATATCCTTTCACTCTCACAAAGAGGTAGGACCCACACCTTTATATTTTTCTGTCCAGTCTCTCTCCTTCTTTATCTATCTCTTTCTCTCACTTAAAATGACACAACTTTACATCCTTTAAAATGATACACACTTTTCCCTTTTTAAAATTCGTTATATATTTTTATGTATTTTTTGGGTCAATTTTCAGTGTTTGTCACAATTTTTGTCTGTTTCGTACGCTTATAGCGATTTTTCCTGCTGTAGCACCTTATGATGCATGATAGGAGTAGTGGTAGTCCTCTTTGTGAACTTTAGCCAGAGATAGAGAGACAATTGCATGCTGCTAAGAGAGCTTGTAGGTTAAGTTATATAGTGCTATGGAACTTGATTCTGTTTCTGAGTATACTGAAAATTCTGATTTTATTTCTTCTTCTGATTTTCCTAGTTCTTCTAGTAGAGTAGATATTATTTTTTCTAATAGTAGAGTCATTAATTCAGAAAATAAAAAAATGGACAATAGAAGTTTAAAGTAGTTAGCTGCATCTGAGGTTGACTACTAACCTTTATGCATTCGTTATCTGAACTTAATATTGCTTTTGAACTTAAGTCTGGTCTAATACATTTGCTTCCAAAGTTTCATGGCCTTGCAGGTGAGGACCCTCATAAGCACTTAAAGGAGGTTCATGTGGTCTGCAGCACCATGAAGCCGCAAGGAGTTGATGAGGAGCAGGTAAAACTGAGAGCTTTTCCTTTTCCCCTGGATGGAGGAGCTAAGGATTGGTTGTACTACCTTCAAGCTTCGTCTATCGAGAGTTGGAATGACATGGCCAGACTGTTTTGGAGAAGTTTTTCCCTTCCTCAAGAGCCACTTCAATCAGAAAGGAGATAAGTGGCATAAGACAAGCAAATGGGGAGAACTTGCATGAATACTGTGAGTGATTTAAAAGACTTTGTGCAAGCTGTCCATATCACCAGATCCCATATCAACTTTTGATTGTGTACTTCTATAAAGGGCTGCTACCAATGGACATAAATATGATAGATGCTGCAAGTGATGGAGTTTTAGTCAACAAGACGCCTGCTACAGCCAAAGAATTGATAGTAGAAATGGCAGCCAATGCTCAGCAGTTTGGCACCATAACAAACAGTTGTGTTGTGTTCCAAGTTCAGACTCCCCCGGTCCAAAACTTGGTAGAAGCAGCAGCATTAGCGTCAAACACAGATAATCAGAGAATAGAGAATAGGCTTGACGAGTTGAGTTCACTAGTGAGACAGTTGGCAGTGACGTAGATAGTGCAGCCTCCCTCTCCACAAGCGAGCAATCCACTCCATCCCACGGATGCTTGCCCTACTCTACAAGAGACCACCCTTCCTGACCAGACAACGGCTGCAGAAGGAGTTTTTCCTATTAAGCCTCGGTATCAGCAATAGAACTTCCTTACCAACAAAGGCAGTTTGCGCCTCCACAGTAGAGGAAAAATTTCCAACAGCTTGCACCTCCACATCAGAGGAAAAATTTCCAACATTTTGCACCTTCACCACAACAAGCACAACAACAACCCAATAGTGGTCCTTCACTGAAAGATTTAGTAAAGCAGCTTGAAACAAGTAATTTGCAGTTCCAGCAGCGTACTGAGTCCACCATTCATAATCTGCAAAATCGAATTGGGCAGTTAGCAACTTCATTGAGCCAGTCCAACCTCAAGGGTCTAGTTCCCTCCCTTCCCAGACAGTTCTAAATTCGAAGGGAAATTTGAATGTCAGTGGCCTGGCAAGCAACTAGAAGAGCCCAAGCAAGCTGCATCTAAGACTGAACCAGCATCAGAAAAAGAGAAGACAGTACAAGAGAAGCAAGGTAATGATGAGCCTGGGTTTTCCATTCTTCTTCCTTTCTTTCAGAGAGCCATCAAATCCAAGAAGTTGGCAGAGACAATACAAGAGAAAGAAATCCTAGAGACATTTAGGAAAGTTGCAATTAACATTCCTTTCTTAGAAGCAATAAAAAAGATTCCCAAATATGCCAAGTTTCTGAAAGAGTTATACCAACAAGAGGCGGCTGAAGGGGGACAAACTAGTAAGTGTGAGCCGAAATGTTTCAACACTCATCTAACCCATGCCTGAGAAGTGCAATGATCCAGGACGTTTACTATTCCTTGCCTTATTGGAAATTATAAATTTGATGATTGCATGCTAGATTTAGGTGCTGCCGTAAATGTTATGCCTAAATGTTGACGTTTAGCAAGTGCACTAATCGTACAAGTAATAAAATGATGAGTAAAGATCGTTCCCACGAGGAATTGTGTTCAAACACCAATATACCATAGAAAACTAATTTGAATCAAATAAGAGTTTGTAAAAATCATGAATAATTTGTCACCAGAAAATTGATTGTAAGTAATTTGACACAAAGTAAATATGGATTAGGAATTAATAAAAACAACAAGTAGTCGGAAAACAACTTTCCTCCATGATAACCCATATAAAAATTGATCATATGATGAATTCCTTTCCATGTGATGTTAATCAACCTTTTACTTATCATCAAGGTGTAATCCCTTACTACCCTGATAGATACATTAATCAGAAACCCCAATCCCTTGGTGATCTCTTTCTTAATACATGCATGAAATACTAAGGTTTTAAGATTACATCAGAATTCTAGCATCAATCCCTTGAGTACTAGAATTCTGATGTTGAGATTATCAAATATAGAAGTTATATAAACATCCCTATTCTATACTACTTTGATAGAAATAATTAACTCAGAAAATCTCAAATCAACACATGAAAAATACTTCATCATATTAATCAAATCAACATAATATTATCATGGAGTTCCATTGCATTCAGACTACAAAGACTCTACTCAGACATGACTAAGGAATAAATAAGAGAAGAAGAAACAAACTTCATTTCCATGTTGAAAGTCTTCAATCTTCAAACTATTACAAGGAAATCCTAATACAAAAACTAAGAGAATTTATAGAGAAGTCAGACTAAGTTTAAGAGAGAGAGAGTTCAGATCCCCCAGATTCTGATCTAAATGTCAAGGCTTTGCCTTATATAGTGTTACAATTAAAAACAGAAAACTGATGTGGGCGCTAAAACGTCCATAAGTGGCCGATGGACGTTTTAGCGTCCATGCTTTACGTATGCTCAACTGCTTTTAACCGATTTCAACGCTAAAACGTTAAGGAATGACCGTTTTAGCGTCCAAACTTGATGAATGCTCAACTAACTTTAACTGACTCCAACGCTAAAACGTTTGATTTGGACGTTTTAGCGGTGAAGACCAGAATCTTTTTCCACTTTAGGGCGCTAAAACGCATATTGCAGGCCGTTTTAGCGCCCAAGACCAGCAATTTTCCATCTTCTTAGTGTAGCATCGCGCTAAAACGCTCTGTGTGGACGTTTTAGCGCTCATCACCAGCAAGTTTTGGCCTCTTCCTGTAACAGGGCGCTAAAACGCTCAGTGTGGACGTTTTAGCGCTCAACACCAACAAGTTTTGGTCTCTTCCTGTAACAGGGCGCTAAAACGCTCAGTGTGGACGTTTTAGCGCTCAACACTTAGGCAATTTTTCTCCTCTTGAGCTTCAGAATCTTCTTCCTTCTCCAGTTGTCTTTCAAGCTTGCTTTTCCTACAAGAATCATACAAATTTCCAATAAAGCTCTTGAACTTGCAATTGAGGACATCTTAGGACATTAACCTTGTTTTTCATCATTTAATCACACAATTTGATCCTAATTCCTGCTAAAAACCATGATGAACTAAGGGTTCATCACAATTCCCAGATTTGAATATTGCTGTCCTCAGCAATAACTTTAAAGACAGAGAAAGACTTGAGATTCTTTACACATGAAATTTATGAGGTTGAATTAAAATATGACAGATCAACTTTCCAAGATACAATCTAACAACCCAGCAATCTATCTTTTACTATGACTTGCTTAACCTCATTACAATGACTTTCAACAGATCAGTAAGATGAAATGCAGAGACCTTCAACACAAAACACCCCCTCACTTGGAACTTCTCAAAAATTGTGAGAATAAACTCTCTTGCACTCTAGTGTCTAAGGGTGTACTCATCACTCAATCTCCACTGCACTCAAACTACTATAAGCTTGCCCATCTTCTCACTTTCCATAGTTACAGTGATTCATAAGCAGAACAAAAGAGGCTTTGGTGGTATGACTTGACTAGGAATAGGATTCTGTATAGAAGAAGGAAAAATGGCTTGGCACGTAGTTGGCTAAAGGTAGGATTTGATGTTGCAGAAGGTTAGATAGATGGATCAGATTCAGATAAGAGGAGGATCACTATTGAATTTATCTATGTACTCCTTAATCCTTCTCATTCTCTTCTTCCTTTTCATTTACTCTTTTCACCACCTTTTCTACAACTTTTCTTTTTCTTGAACTTCCTTCCTCCTTTTCTTCCAACTTTCAACACTTTGTGTTGTTTTGATTTCCCTTTTTCCTCATTTCCTTTTTCTTTTCCTTTTCCTTTTCCAAACCAAGCACTTTGTGCCTTTACTTCCTCATTTCCCTTTTTTTTTTATTGCATTCTTCTTTTTCTCCAAATTTCCAACACTTAACACTTAATATTTTTGTTCATTGCAGAAACACCTTTCTCCTACAGAGCTTTCCTCCTTACCCCTTATCTGAACATATAATCTAAAAATTTAGGATCTGGAATAAGTGCAGGGCTCTTAGTTTTATCACAAAAATTTTGGCTTAAGGCTTCCATGCAATAAGAAAATTTGGTTCAAAAGAAAAATGCCTCAATGAGCTCTACTTTACAAACCATGAACTATTTCAAGTTAGAAACAGGGCAAGTTCTAGAGTTACTCATACAGTGAAGTGCTCTCTGAACAAAAAATTTTCTGTATAGGCTCAATGACTCACAGTTCAGAGTGCATGCTTGAATTCCTCTATATACATCAACCTGATCTCTCTACTCCTCACATAACATGAGTCATGCAAACATATCATTTAGCACATATGCAAGGATTTCAAATTGCATCAAAAATGTTTAATCAATCATGTAAAACTTTGATCATCCTATCCTCATAAAATTCACATCATCTCAACTCTAAATCCAACCTTTGTACATATTAAACACTTCCTAAACTACCTAAGACTATATTCACAAGAATTTAAAAGAAATGATTGAGATGTTTCCCTGTTTGTGGCTCATCAACTGTGTGTCATCATCAACTGTGTGATACCACCATAATCATGTCATTCATTCACACCCCATTCCCAGATTTAAACGTTGCTGTCCCCAGCAACTAATTTAAATCTAAAAAGCAGTTGACAAATTCTGAAACACATTCACATATCAACAAATAGCATCAGTACTATTTCAAAAGTGCATCATTCAAACAGAGAATCGCAATGTACTAACAAATATACAAAATGAAAATAATACCACAAGTAACTAAAAATATCCAAAATAAAACCATAAAAACAGAAAATGTATAAAAACAAAATGAGAAGTCTAGTCAGTAGACTCTTCATCATCACTAAACACCAAATATGAGCCTGGATCAGCAGTAGGCAAGGGGTTGTACTCAGGATCAATACCCCTGTCCTCATCCATAGCACCAGTATCAGCAGCAGCAGCAGCAGTGGTCTCTGTGTAGTAGCATCAACACCAGGCTGTCCATCTGGAGTGGGTGCAGCATGGGAAGATGTAGCACCATCAGCAGGCGCAGCTCCATCCACATGATCAGCATAGTGAGTTCGGGCCATTGCCTCAAAGGCTTCCTCCTCATCAGAATGAGGGTATACAGCAGGCTGGTAATCAATGACATCTAAGCCCTGAGCCTCACATATAGATTTCAACATCGTCACCATATATGTCTGAAATGAGTGCTGGCTGGACTGCATAAACCGGAGACGCCTGCGCAAATGTCTCATTCGGAAGTCAGTGTTCACCGTCCATTGCTCCCCTGACCTTAGCCTCTCTTCGAATTCATCATCACTCTGAGTTGTAGATTTCCTACCAGGAGTCAATCCTGTGACCTCCCCTCCTCCTATCTTCAATTGCTTTGTTATCATTGCGGCATCAATTGTAGGGTGAAATTTAGTTGGTGCCCCATTATCAGTAACATCTACACCAGCTTTCTGACAAAGAAACTGAATCAAAGAACAGTGACCCAAAGCAGCAGAGTCACTGTCAGAGTGAGCCATATCATAAATGCTGTCCTGAAGGAGAATAGGAAGTTCCACATTCGCCCTTGTCATGATAGTGTGAATCAGGACAGCTCTCTTCAGGATAACCTCTGCCTGGTTGGAAGAGGGCATGACATTTGAGATTACAAAGTGAAACCAGACTCTAGCCTCACCATTTAAATGCCTCAACCAAATCAACTTAGGAGCAACCTTATCCTTGGTTAACTCCCAAGTTTCACCAGGTTTGGCTATAGTCTGCAAAATAGGCTCAGCTGCCCCCATCTTGGTCCAGGTGTCAAAGTTTGGGTCACTCCTCCTTGGTGGAATTTCAATATTCTGCCAGTTTCTCCTGAACTCACAACTGGCATTGTGGATATAGTCACAGAACCTTATCTTCAGCAGCTTTTGGATGGTGTGAGCATCATACTTTACTTTCTTTCCCCTCACCCAGCTAGTGAAGGTCCTCTGGCCTCCTTGATCTCCATTAAATGCATTAGCAAAGAATTCCTTTGCTATGTTAGGGCTGCTATCACCCAATATTCTTCCAAAAGTTGCCCAATCCCTGGTCTTCAGCTGAGACTGAAACTGAGGATATTCATCCTGTTCTAGAACACATTTTTTTCTCTCACAAATGGCCTCTTGGAAGTCTTGTCAGTATACCGTTTCTCATGTTCCTCACTTTTCCAAAAGTGAGCATCAAACTGTGGGGTAGGCTCAGCTTCAGTATCTCCTCCTTGATTCACTCGTGCTCGCTTCTTATATCTCTTTTTCCCTTTTGTAGCAGGAGCTGGTTGAGAAGGAGAAGACATTGTGCCTACACAACAAGAGAAAATCAGTCTAAATGTCAAACAATTACCTATCATGAATCCAATTCCACAATTCCCAGATTTAGAACTTTTGTAGTGGGGAATTTGGATCAAAACATGTATGAATTACAACCCCACAATGCCATAATGTAGACCTTCAATTTTGTATGAAACAGGGCCTGGGCGCTAAAACGGTCACATTGAGCGTTTTAGCGTCCTGGCCTTAAACGTGTGTAAAAACTGGACGGGCGCTAAAACGGTCACACTGAGCGTTTTAGCGCTAGGCAAATTTTTGGGTCAGGCATTTCCACGAACACCTTGTGTGTGTGTACGCTGGGTTGTTGCTGAAGACAATTTAGAACCAACACGCGCTGGATTTGTTGTCTCATTCCCAAAATATCAGTCAAAAGCAATGGTTCAGGAGAATAATACAAATAAAACTAAATCAACATGCAATCCTACGAATGATATAGGCAATCAACATGTGAAATGCCCTAGACAATGCCCAATAATCGCATGCTTCAGATATGATATGTGATGGAGGGAAATGAGATGAGTTACATACCGTGATGTTGATGAGAGGATGTGGAAGAAACTACGAAGATGGATGATACAAATGTGAGATAAGGAGTGCGTTGTGGAAAACAGAGGCAAAGTATACGAATGTAAGAGTAAAAGAGAAGAGGAACTCTGTTATATCGAATTAGTGACAGGGCGCTAAAACATTGACTTACCAGCGCTTTAGCGTCCTTGTCCAGAGAAAAATGCACACTTTGTGCAGCACAGCGCTAAAACGGTCAGACTGAGCGTTTTAGCGCTGTTGGCCAGAGTGCATGGATTGGTGTTGTTAGTGAACGCTAAAACGCTCATAATGAACGTCTTAGCGCGCACAACCAGAGAGTTTCATAATGATGGAACTCTTGGGACGCTAAAACAGTCAGGTTTGACGTTTTAGCGCCCAGCACATAGCAAAAAATTTCTCTTTGATTTTTCAAAAATTTTCCCCCGTTTCTTCTTCATCTTATAGGTATGGTATGAACATGGAATTACATACCTAGTTCAGTGGGTTGCCTCCCACTCAGCGCTTGTTTAACGTCACGAGCCTGACGGGTATGATCTATTTTACCTCTAATAGAGCAACTGTCAGTAGTTGCCTATCCACAGCACTTCCAACATATAACTTCAATCGATGACCATTGACTGTAAAACTTCTGTCCGAATCCAAAGAACTGATTTCTACAGCCCCATACGGTTTCATATCTTTTACCACAAACGGTCCAGACCATCTAGACTTTAACTTCCCTGGAAACAGTTTCAACCTGGAATTGAACAGAAGTACTTGATCCCCCACCTTGAAGTCTCTAGGTGTGATCTTCCTATCATGCCATAGCTTTGTCTTTTCCTTATACAAACTGGCACTTTCATAAGCAGACAAACGAAATTCATCCAATTCATCCAGTTGTAATAATCTTTTCTGTCCCGCTGCTTTGGAATCAAAATTCAGATATCTCACAGCCCACAAAGCCTTGTGCTCCAATCCAACTGGCAAATGGCATGCTTTTCCAAACAGCAACTGAAATGGAGACATCCCAATAGGAGTTTTGAAAGCGGTCCTATATGCCCATAAGGTGTCATCAAGTTTCTTGGACCACTGGGTCCTAGCATTCCCAACAGTCTTCTCCAATATTCTCTCCAATTCCCTGTTGGAAATCTCAACCTGACCACAAGTCTGTGGGTGATATGGAGTGCTTATTTTATGTCTCACTCCATACTTAGCCAAGGCATACTCCACCATCCTATTATCAAAATGAGTGCCCCCATCACTGATGATAGCTCTAGGGACTCCAAATCTTGAAAATATATTCTTTCTCAGAAAAGCAATCACCACCCTGGAATCATTGGTTGGTGTAGCTATGGCCTCAACCCATTTGGAAACATAATCAACTGCCACCAATATGTACTTGTTAGAGTAAGAAGAAGGGAAAGGTCCCATAAAATCCATACCCCAAACATCAAAGATTCCACTTCCTGGATATTGTTCAACGGCATTTCATGTCGCCTAGAAATATTCCCAGTTCTCTGACAGTTATCACATGCCTCCACAAACTTCTTTCCATCCTTGTATAAAGTGGGCCAGTAGAAGCCATTCATCAATACTTTTGCTGCAGTTCTCTCACCTGCAAAATGTCCACCATATGCAGAACCATGACAATGCCACAACACATCCTTCTGTTCTTCCTCTGGAATACACCGTCGGATCACACTATCTAAACATCCATAGAAAAGATATGGCTCATCCCAAATATACCTCTTAACATCATGCAGAAATTTCTTCCTCTGTTGCCATGTTAAATCCTTAGGCATCAATCCAGCAGCTTTATTATTGGCAAAATCAGCAAACCATGGTGGGGTACTGATAAATAAGACTTTATCCCCAACCATCTCTGTTACAGCACATATTGCCAAAACATGTTCATCAGGAAACTCTTCTCTGATCACTACTTCTGGTCCTTCTTGAAGCTCTTTTTCTGTAATCCTGGATAAGTGATCAGCCACCAAATTTTCAACTCCCTTTTTGTCCTTGATTTCTACCTCAAACTCTTGCAACAGTAACAACCAGCGGAGAAATCTGGGTTTAGCATCCTGCTTGCTTAACAAATACTTTAAAGCTGCATGGTCAGTGTATACAATAACTTTTGATCCTAACAGATATGGCTTGAATTTGTCAAATGCATACACAATAGCCAGTAATTCTTTTTCTGTAGTAGCATAATTCTTTTGTGCATCATTTAAGATCTTACTGGCATAGTAAATGACATGCAACAATTTATTCACTCTTTGGCCCAATACCACTCCTACGGCATAGTCACTGGCATCACACATTAATTCAAATGGTAATGAAAAATCAGGTGCCATCATGATAGGTGCAGTGGTCAACTTTTCTTTTAAAACATGAAATGCATGCAAACATTCATCATCAAACAGGAATTCTTGGTCCTTAACTAATAACTTGCATAAGGGCTTAGCAATTTTTGAAAAATCTTTTATGAACCGCCTATAAAATCCTGCATGACCAAGAAAACTCCTCACACCCTTAACATTTACAGGTGGATGAAGTTTCTCTATCACAGAAATTTTTGCACTGTCCACCTCAATTCCATTCCTATACACCTTGTGTCCAAGAACTATACCTTCTGTCACCATAAAGTGACACTTCTCCCAGTTCAAAACCAAATTACAGTCTTGACATCTTTTCAAAACAGAATCTAAATTCCCTAGACATACATCAAAATCAGAACCAAATACAGAAAAATCATCCATAAAAATTTCAATGCATTCTTCTATCATATCAGAAAAAATGGAAAGCATGCACCTTTGAAATGTGGCAGGAGCATTGCATAAACCGAAAGGCATCCTCCGGTATGTGAATATTCCATATGGACATGTAAAAGCAGTCTTCTCCTGATCCTCTGGTGCCACAGCTATCTGATTGTACCCTGAATAACCGTCCAAGAAGCAATAGAAAGCATGTCCTGCCAACCTCTCTAGCATCTGATCCAAGAAAGGAAGTGGAAAATGATCCTTCCTGGTTGCCTTATTCAGCCTCCGGTAATCAATGCACATTCTCCAGCCAGTGATTGTCCTTGTGGGAATCAACTCATTGTTCTCATTTTTCACCACAGTCATCCCCCCTTTCTTGGGCACGATCTGCACAGGACTCACCCAAGCACTGTCTGAAATTGGGTAAATCATCCCAGCATCAAGCAACTTCACCACCTCCTTCCTCACTACTTCCTTCATAGTGGGGTTGAGTCTCCTCTGTGGTTGCCTTACTGGTTTGACCTCTTCTTCCATCAATATTTTGTGAGTGCAAAAGGAAGGATTAATACCCTTGAGATATGAAAACTGCCATCCAATAGCCATTTTATTCTTCTTGAGTACCTTAATCAACTTCCCTTCTTCCTCATCAGACAACATTGCATTAATGATTGCTGGATATGTTTGATCATCCCCAAGGAACACATACTTCAAATGTGAAGGTAATTATTTAAGTTCTACCTTAGGTGTTCCTTTTGGAATGTCATCAATCTTCTTCTCAAGCTCTTCCACTTCTGGCTCTTCTTGGTAATCCTCTGTACCTGTTTCTTCTTCTGATCTTTGTTCCTCAACTGAGAATTCTTCTTTTTTATTCACTTCTTCCACAACCTCCTGCATCACATCCAATCTAAAACAATCCTCCACATCAACAGGATGCTTGATGGTTTCAAATACATCAATTGTGACTGTTTCCTCATCCACCCTTAGCAACAACTTTCCTTGTTCAACATCTATCAAAGATCTTGCAGTTGCTAAAAAGGGTCTTCCTAACAATAAAGGACTTTCTGTATCCTCTTCCTCCATGTCAAGAATCACAAAATCCACTGGAAAAATAAACTTGTCTACTTTGACCAAGACATCTTCAACCACACCTTCAGGCCTCTTGATAGATCTATCTGCAAGATGCAGAATAAGATTGGTCTCCTTCAAAGTGTTAATTCCCAAAGCTCTACATACTGTCAACGGCATTAAGTTTATACTGGCTCCCAAATCACACAATGCCTTTCCCACCTCCACATCTCCTATAGCAATAGAGATACTGAAGCTTCCTGGATCTTTCATTTTTGTTGGAAGCTTCTTCTGGATTAGGGCACTACACTCTGCTGTTAGGGCCACTGTCTCACCATCAGTTAATTTCCTCTTCTTAGTAAGAAGATCCTTCATGAATTTTGCATAGTGAGGCATATTTTCCAGTGCTTCAGAAAATGGTATGTTAATTTGTAAATTTCTGAAGATATCCAGAAATCTTGCATAGTGCTGTTTCTGAATCTCTTTCTTCAACCTCTGAGGGTAGGGAACTTTAGCATAAGGAGATAAACTAACTGACTGTTCTTTCTTGTCAGCCATCTTCTTCTTTTACCACTTCATCATCTTTTGTGGGCAAGCATTTTTACCAACTTCTACCTCTCCTTCATTCTTATTGTCCTTCCCTTCCTCTTCTTTGTCAACTCCAGCTATAACATCTCTAACAACTACTTCCTTCTCACTTTTCTCATTTCTCAGTTTCTCTACTTCATCATCAGAGACTACATCTTCAACCACAACCTCTTCTTCATTCTTTTTATTTTCCACCTTCTTTTTCCCTGGTTGAAGTACCAACCCACTTCTTGTCATAATTGCTTTACAGTGCTCCTTAGGATTCACTAGTGTATCACTTGGAAATTTCCCTTGTGGTCTCTCTGATATCTGTCTTGATAATTGACCAATCTGGGTCTCCAAATTTATGATTGATGCTTCCTGATTTCTGAAAGAAGTTCTGGTCTCCTGCATGAATGCAGTTGTCTCTTCCCTGAATGAAGTAGAACCCTGAATATAATCCTGAGTTGTCTTAGATAACTGAGCAAACGCTTTCTCCCATGCAGCAAGATCACTTGACTGCTCCTTCATATGTGGTGGTGGAGGATGTAATGGTGGATTCAATTGATGGTTGGAACTATAGCTGAATCCTGGGTGTTGATTCTTGTTTTTCCATGGTGGCATATAAACATTCTTTCCCTGATTGTTGTAGTTCCTTTGATTATTTTGATCATACCACTCTCCATTCACCTCTGCTTGTTCTGATGATCCCCCATAATCACACTCCTCTGTCACATGGCCCTTGCCACAGATAGCACATACACTCTTTGTTTCCGCAGAAGCTACCTTTTGTGAAGAGAGTTGCTTAATAAGGGTATCTAATTGTTGCTGTTGTTGTCTCTGTGTCTGCATCAGTTGATCATTCCTTGCCAACAGAGCATCATACCCATCCAACCTGATAATTCCTGTCCTTCTGTCAGCCACTGGGGCATTATCAAATTCTTGAGATGCTAATGACTCAAAGATATCCAAGGCTTCTTGAGGGGTATTGGTAGTCAATGATCCACCAGCAGTGGCATGCACCAAGGTTCTAGTGTTAGTGGTCATTCCTTGCAGGAAGATTGCTGCTTGTTGCCATGCCTCAATTCCATGCTGTGGACATTTCCTCAACAAAGTCTTGAATCTCTCCCAAGCCTCATAAATAGATTCTGACTCATTCTGCTTAAAGCTTGTAATCTCATCCTTCAACTTGGCCCTCTTGGATGCTGAGAAAAACCTTTGCAAGAATTTGGTTTGCAAATCATCCCAAGTTGTTATACTTCCTTGTGGCAATGATTGCAGCCATCTCCTTGCATCATCTGTCAGTGAATGAGTGAATAGTCTCAACAGAATTGCATCTCTTGTGACACCATTTATCTTCACAGTATCACTCAACAATAGGAAGTTCTCTATGTGCAAGTAAGGGTCCTCCGCACTGGTTCCAGCAAACTGATCCTTCTGCACCAAATGTATCAAAGCAGGCTTCAATTCAAAGTTGTTGGGCTCCACTGTTGGGCGCACAACGCTCCCAATTGGAGGAATCACTGCAGGAGTCATGTACTCTCCCAGTGTCCTCTGTGGTGGTGGTGGTCTGTGATTCTCTGCCATTATATCTTCCTGATTAACTGTACTTGATTCACCAATTTCTTGCAACTGTCTCCTTTGCCTGGCTGCCCTTTTGTGCTTCCTCAATGTCCTTTCTAATTCTGGATCATACAACAACAAATTTGGATCAAGTGTACCTCGCATATACCAGAATCAAAATTGACCAGAAACTTAACATAAACTAAAATACTGAAAATAAAAGGATTCAATCTCAGAATTCTATAGTATCAGTTAGTGTTGAAAAACAAATTCCCCGGCAACGGCGCCAAAAACTTGTTGGACGTTTAGCAAGTGCACTAATCGTACAAGTAATAAAATGATGAGTAAAGATCGTTCCCACGAGGAATTGTGTTCAAACACCAATATACCATAGAAAACTAATTTGAATCAAATAAGAGTTTGTAAAAATCATGAATAATTTGTCACCAGAAAATTGATTGTAAGTAATTTGACACAAAGTAAATATGGATTAGGAATTAATAAAAACAACAAGTAGTCGGAAAACAACTTTCCTCCATGATAACCCATATAAAAATTGATCATATGATGAATTCCTTTCCATGTGATGTTAATCAACCTTTTACTTATCATCAAGGTGTAATCCCTTACTACCCTGATAGATACATTAATCAGAAACCCCAATCCCTTGGTGATCTCTTTCTTAATACATGCATGAGATACTAAGGTTTTAAGATTACATCAGAATTCTAGCATCAATCCCTTGAGTACTAGAATTCTGATGTTGAGATTATCAAATATAGAAGTCATATAAACATCCCTGTTCTATACTACTTCTTTGATAGAAATAATTAACTCAGAAAATCTCAAATCAACACATGAAAAATACTTCATCATATTAATCAAATCAACATAATATTATCATGGAGTTCCATTGCATTCAGACTACAAAGACTCTACTCAGACATGACTAAGGAATAAATAAGAGAAGAAGAAACAAACTTCATTTCCATGTTGAAAGTCTTCAATCTTCAAACTATTACAAGGAAATCCTAATACAAAAACTAAGAGAATTTAGAGAGAAGTCAGACTAAGTTTAAGAGAGAGAGAGAGAGTTCAGATCCCCCAGATTCTGATCTAAATATCAAGGCTTTGCCTTATATAGTGTTACAATTAAAAACAGAAAACTGATGTGGGCGCTAAAACGTCCATAAGTGGCCGTTTTAGCGTCCATGCTTTACGTATGCTCAACTGCTTTTAACTGATTTCAACGCTAAAACGTTAAGGAATGACCGTTTTAGCGTCCAAACTTGGTGAATGCTCAACTAACTTTAACTGACTCCAACGCTAAAACGTTTGATTTGGACGTTTTAGCGGTGAAGACCAGAATCTTTTTCCACTTTAGGGCGCTAAAACGCATATTGCAGGCCGTTTTAGCGCCCAAGACCAGCAATTTTCCATCTTCTTAGTGTAGCATCGCGCTAAAACGCTCTGTGTGGACGTTTTAGCGCTCATCACCAGCAAGTTTTGGGCTCTTCCTGTAACAGGGCGCTAAAACGCTCAGTGTGGACGTTTTAGCGCTCAACACTTAGGCAATTTTTCTCCTCTTGAGCTTCAGAATCTTCTTCCTTCTCCAGTTGTCTTTCAAGCTTGCTTTTCCTACAAGAATCATACAAATTTCCAATAAAGCTCTTGAACTTGTAATTGAGGACATCTTAGGACATTAACCTTGTTTTTCATCATTTAATCACACAATTTGATCCTAATTCCTGCTAAAAACCATGATGAACTAAGGGTTCATCACTAAATCTATTTATGATTATCTTGGTCTTGGTCCTTTACATGCCACTGGTATTGTTATCCAGTTAGCTAATAGGAGTAGTGCTCACCCTTCTATTTTAATTGAGGATGTGTTAATTAGAGTGAATGAATTGATTTTTTCTTCTGATTTTTACATTTTAGACATGAAAGGTGAATCTCATAATAGTAGGCCCCCAATCATTCTAGGAAGGCCTTTCATGAAAACAACTAAGACTAAGATAGATGTGCATGCTGGTACTCTTTTTTTGGAATTTGGTGATAATATTGTGCGTTATAGTATCTTTGATGCCACGAAGCATTCTAGGGTCAAGGTTGAGCAGTCAATTTCATGCATTAATGTGATTCATGATGTGGATGATAATGTTGATGCTGATTTGATTATGGATTCTGCATTGCCTGTGGATTCTGACTTGCCTACTGAAGTTAGTTCTAAATTTTTATTGAACGTTGAACTAGGAAAGGTTAATCATATTGATAATAATGCTGATCATATGTCTGATTTAATTCTGTCTGCACATAGTCCTAAGAAGGAAATTGATTATGTTAGGAAGAATAAGACATCTTGCGCACACACATTGTATGTAAGCATTGTGGTAAGATAGGACACATTTCTTATTTGTACTATCATAGAAAGAACTTTATTATGAGAAACTTTCCTATCAACATTGATCCTAACTCTCATGGACCCAAAATGAAATGGGTACCAAAAAGTCCTTCTTTTGTTTCCAATATGCATAATACTATTCATAAGGTTGGACGAAATGATCAAAAGAAGTTGACTGGGAAGACCTCTACATTGGATAGTCATTGCCTCAGGCCCTTCTACGTGCGATCCCAACAACAACCTTTGGAGGCAAAGATCAGGCTTACTGATGATACTTACCCTCCCTAAGGAGGACAGAGAGTCTTCCTTTTCCTTTTCTTTATTTTAGATTATTTAGTTTTGTTTGTAATTTTAATTTCAGTTTTAATTTTCAATAAGTAGATTTTCCTTTTCTTCCTTATAATTGTTGAGTTATTCATAGTGTGAACTTGGATATGTTGTTCTTGATGGATCATTCTTATTGGGCAGAGTTCTTGATTCTTAGATTAATTGGCTGGCTAGTCGAATTTGTGATGCTAATTGCTTGAGTTGGTATTAACCTTGTGAGAGTTTGAGCCTTTATGAATGGAATTTATCTTTTTGCCATTCTCTCTTTCATGTGTGTTTTCCCTTATGATTTTTGTTCTCTAGAACTTGCTCTTTTTATTTTTAAAACTACATTTTCACTTGCATGCATAAATAGCCATCCCTTACATTATATTCCCTTTGGTCAGCCCCTTTGTGCCTTTTTATCTCATTCTTTTTTTAGCCACATTACAAGCCTAAGTGTAAAATCATGTAATTCCACACCTTGGAAATTTATTGAGCATTGATTTCATCTTAGTTTTGTGTTTAAGTGTGGGGGTTGCCCGAGGCACGCAACATTTTAAGTGTGGGGGTGAGGTATTTTATGCCATTCATCACTTGGCATTACAATTGTTGGTCATTGGATTGAGAAAAAGAGAAATAAAAAGAAAAAGAGCGCTGAAAAAAATGATAGAAAAGTAGCGCTGAAAAAAGAAAAGAAAAGAAAAGAAATAAAAAAACAAAAAACAAAAAGAGAAATGACTGGTTAGTTATCTTTGTCTTATTTTTATTATTTTAGTTCTCATTTTATCTCTTTAGTTTGTATTTTAACCAGTGCTCTTTAAATTTTATTGGGTGCTTAGCCTCTTATTTCTATATTTTTCCATACCTTCTCCCTAGCCCCAATACAACCTTGTAAAAAGTCATCTTGATTTTTGTACGCATGTGTTTTGAGTAGTGGAGAAGTAGAAATTGAGCAAGCCTATGGTAGGGCAATTTTCTTCAGTTGAACTTGAGTGATACACTGATTTATCCTATACACTTGAGAGATTAATTGAGAGCATTCCATGATAGACCATCTTGTGTGATTAGCATTATTGAATGAGATTACTATGTTTTGTAATTTAAGATGAAGGAATGTCTATCTTAATTGGTTGATCTTTTGAAGCTTTATTATCTTTGCTCAGATTATTGTATTCTTAGCAATTTTTAGAAAGCATTGGTTTATCTTTTAGTCTTTTGCTTTGTTTTGTCATTCCTTTAGTTTTGTTTCAAGTTTTTAATTTTGCTCAGGAGTGCAAAAGAATAAGTGTGGGGGAATTTTTTAATTGAGATTTATCACACTTAATTTTTACTCTTGACCAGTGATTTTTGAATTGTTTAGTGTGTAAATAATGGTTTTTAGGTTAAATTAGATGTTGGGTTTTGAATTGGGTTTATTTTGAATTTTGTAATAAAAATCCAGATTTACGTTACTGTAGTATTTTGACCATAACTCATTACACAGGTGTCCAATTGACCCCATTGATTTACAGCTAATTCATAGAGCTACAAATGTTATGCAGACATGGATCCCAGTTCGGACATTATGGTAGAAAGTTGAGCCCAAGTTTGTCACGAGTTACTGTAGTTTTAATTAGTTTATTGGATTTAAGTTTGTAATTGGGAACCCAATGTTTATGAGGCCCAAATCCATTATTTATCTTTTATTTCCTTTTATACTAGGTCAATATTGTAAAGCCTATATAAAGACATGTTTAGAAGACCTTGTTATGAGAGTTTTAGTTTTCGTTTTGAGACTTTATGTTTTTACAGTTTCAGGATTCAATTGCAATTTACGATTTCTCTCTTCTACTCTTGTGTTCTTCTTTATTTTCTTGATTTCAATTATGATTTTCTACTTAGCCATGCTAGGCGAAGCATACTTTAATCAATCCAGGAATTAAGGATTCAACGGTTGAATCCGGAGGACATGTGCTTCATCTTGATCCAAATCGTTTCTCTTCATTCAACTCGGATTCGAGTTCTGCGATTGCACCTAAGGTAAGTGATTAAATACTAGATTTAATGTTTAGGTTGACTAACCCGATGATCTTAAGTCAAATGGGCTGATACTCCGCGATTGAACTAGTAGATGCGCCGTATTGATCAAATGTTAGGCGATAGTCTAGAGAGGTTCCTAAGAAATTGCAGGGATTCTGAATTGCTTAGGGTCAACCACGATTTGGTAATCCTTTGTCCAATGATGGATATCTTGGAATCAGCCCATTTATTTGATGTGAGCATAGGAGTTGTCTATGCCATATTGTAATATGCTTTGTGTGTTGTTGTTGGGGAATATATATTTATCATGTTGGTCATTATTTTGTAATATGATTTGTATGTGAGATGACCTAAGTAAAAGATTTCTAGGTTTCATGATTTATGCATGTAGAAGTCATTTAAACCCCTTTATATATGGTTGACACCTGTTGTTTTTCTTAGGAAGGATAACTAAGTATAAGATGAAGTGATATGGGGCAAGGAGTTAAATGTTAAACCCCCAGCCCGAAGAGAGATATTTCATTCGCCACTATCATGGAATATTCGGATATTGATAATTCAATATCCGGATATGGTGTTTTCGGATATTCTGGGCGGACAGAAGCAAAAATAAATGTTTAAAAAAAAATGCTTGTAGACCTTATGGAATATAAACATAGAAGGCTTAAATCCATCTTTACGGAGTGTGGTGCCTTAATAAATGTTAAGAAAAATAAGGGTAGTTAATATAAATAATCTATATGTGATTGGATATTCTAGGGTGTGAGATTGAGGAGACGACACGTTGGAGTGCGTTCACCCATAGTTCATAATTCCAGTAGCATGTAAGTAAGCACAAGTGTAATTAGTAAATAAGATAATTGGAAGAGTACATAATATAGAATGTACTTAACTTGACATGCAAGTAATTATTACAAAATAATATAGAATTGGAAAAAGTTCCCTCACGTGTTTGTAAGAGTTAAATATATCAAATTAATGTGATTAGCTTCCGCATTTATTTAATTAATTAGTTGTGCTTAATACCATAAAATAAGATAATACACCGGGAGCTCACAGGATGTTACATGGAATGCCTCAGATGTGGCTGGAACGCAGCCCCATCTTCCATTAAGATTAGATACGAATGAGGGTTATCTTCTCATTTATCTAATAGTGAAAGATGAAGCATTATCCGTTAATAATTGGATAAATCTTCATGAAACAACTTGGATATTTGAATTAGAAATTCAAACCTGGTGATTGTTGAAATACACTCCACAAACCAAGGAATGGATAAGGGCAAAATTCAAGTCGTTTGTTTCATGAAGCTCTTTTGAATTTTTGAATTTAGGCTTTGTTTTGTTTTAAAAAGGAGTTGAGTTATCCACTTAGGAAATGGGTCACTTTGTTGCTTCAGGAAATACAAATCATAGCCTCCCCAATCTCTCTCATTGTTCCTCTACTGTTGTGCCTCACTTAACCTCAAGACAAACTAATAATCTTGAGGAAATTAACCACACACTTGATAGCCTCCTTCCTTCTTTATGCCTAGCAAGCTACCAAGGAAGAAGGGAGCAAGGAGAAGAAGTTCTACTCTATTGAAGGTCAATATGGATCATCCTTATGGGGTGTTTGGTATGATTTATTTGTTTGAAATGATGGGAAAGTGGGTGAGGGAAATTACTTTCCCATGTTTGTTATGGGAGAAAAGGAAAATTATCCAAGCAAAGTTTTCTCCCCATCTTTTTTTTCAACTACACATTTCTTAAACACAATACCATTCCACACATGGTTTTTTTTCCCACTACTCAGAATCGCTCAACCAAATTTGGAGACGAAATTTCCCTCATTATACAATACATCTAAGACCCATGTGCATTGCAGCACAGCAACACAGAAACACACATCGTTAGGGGGCTTGTTCTTCGACGTCGTATACTCTTGCTCTGCGTCCTTCCCAAGATCCACCAATTCTTCCTTTGTTTCTTTTTTTATTTGCCTCTGGCTTGTTTTCATTTAGCGGCGGATTGATTATGAGTTGTAGGACTGATTAGGAGTTGAAGGACTGGTCCCTATGCATTAAGATAAAGAAAGCAGTAAGCAAGGTTCATGGTGGATAGACAAATATATCTCCTCTTTTTTATTTATATTTCTGGTCCAAAGAGTGCATTTTCCACATCCTGTATATACCCTTACTTGCTCTAGTGTATGTTGAGCCAGATGAGTGGTTGCAATTGTCACTCTAGGAGCAAAAGAACCCAGTTCTATACTTAGTCTCAAATTATCACTAGAGAGGTGAAGAAATTTTTCGGATAGAAAGAAACGGCTCTGCATAGAGGGAGACAAATGTTGTCCTAAAACGAACGTTTTTGATGTGAAGATATTCAAGCTTCAAAATTAAAGGGTATATTTGTCATTTTACTTCATAATCCTATTAATTATTTATCATCAACCAAACATAATATCAGAAAATTAACTCAATTTTTCCAGTAAAATTTTGGTCTACCAAACACTTTTTTGTAACTTACCTGGACAAAAATGTTTCCGACCATATTCCTACAAAACTTTTTTTCCTGGTAAAAAAAAAATATCTCCTGTACCAAACGCCCCCTTAGGCTTTGTTTGGGAGTTTGGAGGAGAAGGAAAAGAAGAGGATCCAAGGGAGAGGGAGGGGAAGGAAGGGAAATGAAGGGTATTTTCTTCCCTTGTTTGGGAGTTAAAAATATGGTAAGGGAGAAAAATGAAGGATTAATTAAATATTTGAGTAAATATCATTTTTGGTCCCTAACAAAAAACACGGTCCCCATTTTAGTCCCTAACGAAAAAAAATAGTCTCGAGGTCCCTAAGAAATTCAAAGTGGATCTATTTAGTTGAAATTGTGGTGCCTCACAAATTCAAAAAAGGCCCACATTAGTCCCTCAAAAGGACTAAAATGGATACATTTTGAATTTCATAGGGACCAAACGATTAATTATTTTTTTTTTGTAAAGGACAAAAGTGAGGACCGTGTTTTTTGTTAGGGAACTAAAAAGGTATTTACTCTAAATATTTTTACAATTTTACCCTTTCTAAAAATTTAATATAATTATTATATTTTGCAATGAAATTCAATTTAAAATTTCTAACAAAATTATTAATGTACTTTTCACTCTACTAAAAAAGATCATATTTTTCACGAAATTTCTATGTTGCAAACGAAAAAAATTTGGTGAGAAAATTACTTTTCCATCGGAATACTTTTCGTCAAAAGGTGACAGAATTTTGTAACCGTCGAAATTTTTACAGAAATAAATTTTATGTCAAAATTTTCGACGTTGCGTAAATTTTTTTGACGAAAATGATTTCTTAAATATTTTCAACGAAAAAAAATTCCATCAAAATTTGACAAAAAAAAGACTTCCGTCAAAAATATCAAAAAAATGTTTTCCGTCCAAGATTTTCGACGAAAACTTTTTCTAAAATTTTTTTGAGGAAAATGTTTCTGTCGAAACTTTCGATGGAATTTAGATTCTATAAAGAATTTGGACAGGATATTTATTCCGTCGAAATTTTGTACTTAAATATTTTTCGTCAAATTTTTTTACTTAAATTTTTTTCGTAGAAAATTTTCGATGGAAATATTTTTTGTCGAAAATTTGGATGAAAATTTTTTCCATCAAAAAAGTTTTATGGAAATATGTTTCGTTGAAAATTTTGACGAAAATATTTTCCATCAAAATTTTTTGTTGGAAACGGTCAGCTGAAAATTTTGATAGAAATGTTTTTCGTTTAAAATTTTGTTGAAACGTTTCAATCGAAACTTTCGACAAAATTTTCTACAAAAATGTTTTTTGTCAAAAATCTTGACGAAAATTTTTTTCGTCGAATTTTTTTTTAGAAATGTGTTTCGTCAAAATTTTGAATGAAAATATTTTTCGTTGAGAATTTTGAGTAAAATATTTTTGTCAAAAGTTTCGACAAAATTTATATTCTATCAAGTTTGACTAAATTTTGTTTTCGTCAAAAATTTTTGTGATTGATTATGACCAAATCTTGTTTCATGTCTAATTTCGTCTTTAGCTTCAATGAAAAAAATTTCATGTCTATTTTCGACGAAATATTATTGTCCTAAAAAATTTCGTCACTATTTTTGACGAAATATTTTCCTTCGATAAATTATGTTGTTATTTGAGACTTTTCTAATATTGTCACATTTAAAAGTGATTCATATTTATGTCGTTTTCACATTTTAATGCTAAGGGTTTATAAGTAATTTCAAATATTTTCCTCGTTAAACCTCTCAAATTGGGAGAACTTTAATTTTAAGTGTGAGAAGGGTTTTGGACGATTTTGCAAAAATCCGCAATTCTCTTCCCTATTTTTTTTATGTTGGAATTTTTAATTTCTCTAAACCTTTTGGTGATAACTATCACTACAAGCCAAGCTCCATCATACCAAATCATAAAGAAATAAGAACATAAAGGTGGAGGCATACCTATCTCCATTGCAGCGGAATAACTTTGATCTTGTCTCTTGAGGTTTGTAGTCTTCCTCAGTCAAATCACCCTAAAACCGAATTCCTTAGTGTGTCGTCTCTCTCTTGATGGGGAAAAGAAACTAGGGTTGTTATTTGACGTCTTGGGGACCATAACCCTTATAGTGTTTTTATCTTTATTGTTGGGCCAATAAGCTCCTGTTATACCTAGTTGGCCCAACACCGGTATCCACTCATTCAGCCCATACTCACTTAGGAATCTATTTGGGAATATTTAACTGATCACTTTAATTTACCCAATATATATAAATAGCACAATATAATTATTAATATAATATGTAACCCACAATGATTATTAGAAAATATAATTTCCTAACAATCTCCCACTTGGGCCACATATTAACTTGAGATAATTATATCGTATATCTTTAGTGCGCAAGTGTATGCTATTTTTCTTTAGATTCCTCCTTAGATACAATCTGGTCCACCTCCTATATCAATATGAGATCATGGCGACTTTTGTCACTTTAAAGCGTAACTAAACCTTCCATGGTCATCGCACTAATATATTCAATGACATAGATCAAGTATGGATGAGTGGGATGGAAATTACATGCAATGTGATCTTACCATGCCTATTTTCAACTGGTCCTACTTTAATCTTTATGAGATCAATCCTAAATTTTCTGCATACACAAAGCAGAAACACAAGCGCAATATATAATACATTCAGAGGGAAAATACCATTGAATTCTTTATTCTGCAGAAAACAAACATAAGAATATTTCATTTATTTATTTACATAGAACACCAACATAAAGAACTCCCACTAATCCGTAGTGTCATCGAACAAAACAACACCCATATGAGCAGTATGCTCGTGAAAGACCTTAGGCACTAAGCCTTTAGTAAGCAGATCCGCAAGCATGGAGTTTGTCCCTATGTGTTCTATGGAAATCTGACCACTCTGAACTCTTTCTTTAACAACCATAAACTTTATATCGATATGCTTCGATTTTGAAGAGCTTCTGTTGTTGTTGGAGTACAACACTGCTGACCTGTTGTCACAATAAATCTTCAGTGGCCTTTCAACACCACCCACTATATGCAGCCCTGTGACAAAGTTCGCAGCCATACCCCATGGTTGGATGCCTCAAAACAAGCTACAAATTCAGCGGCTATAGTAGAGGAAGCTACGGGTGTCTGTTTAACACTCTTCCAAGAAATAGCTCCTCCAGCCAACATGTAGACATAACCTGACGTGGATCTTTTACTATCTTGACATCCAGCAAAATCAGAGTCAGTATATCCGACGATCTCTAATTCATCTGACCTCCGATATGTAGGCATATAATCTTTTGTTCTCTTTAAATACCGCATAACCCTCTTGGCTGCTTTCCAATGATCCATTCCTGGATTGCTCAAGTATCTTCCTAACACTCCCACTATAAATGCTATATCAGGGCGAGTACAAACCTGGGCATACATAAGGCTTCCTACTGCCGAACCATAAGGTACCTTTGTCATTTCTATCATCTCGAGCTTACCTTTAGGGCAGTGGGCGAGACTAAACTTGTCTCCCCTAGATATGGGCGTATCTCCTGACGTACAATCCTTCATGCCAAATCTATCCAAAATCTTTTCAATGTAGGCCTTTTGTGATAACCGTAGGATACCTTGAGCGCGATCTCGAAGTATCTGTATTCCTAAGACAAAAGATGCATCACCAAGGTCTTTCATCTCAAAAATTTTAGTGAGAAGTTTCTTGGTTTCATGCAATAAGCCTATATCACTACTGGCAAGTAAGATATCATCAACATATAGTATCAGGAATATGAATTTACTCCCACTAAACTTGTGATACACACAATCTTCCACTAAGTTCACCTCAAAGCCATAGGAGATAATAACCTGATGAAATTTGTGGTACCATTGACGAGAAGCTTGCTTAAGGCCATAGATGGACTTTTTCAATTTGCAAACCATAGACTTTGAATCTCCCAATACAAAGTTTTCTGGTTGCACCATATAAATTGTCTCATCAATGTTACCATTGAGAAATGCTGTCTTTACGTCCATCTGATGTAGCTCCAAATCCAAATGAGCCACAAGCGCCATTATTGTCCTAAAAGAGTCCTTCGTAGAAACCTGAGAGAAAGTCTTTTTATAGTCTATGCCTTCTTTCTGAGTGAAACCTCTAGCAACTAGACGTGCCTTATATCTTTTGATGTTGCCATTTGAATCCCTTTTGGTTTTAAATATCCATTTACAACCAATGGGTTTCGCACCTTTAGGCAACTCAATAAGATCCCAAACGTCATTGTCTTTCATAGATTGCATCTCATCTTTCATGGCATCAATCCATTTATGAGCATTAGAGCATTCTAAGACTTGTTGGAAGTTGATTGGAACATCTTCCTTCAAGCTTAAAATATTTTCATGTTTTTAAAGAAACACAATATAATCATCCGAAATTGCATTTCTCCTTTCTCTAGTGGATCTCCTTAATGGCACTTCTTGAGTTTGTAGAGTTTGTTCTATAGGTGGCATAAGGGGTGGTTCATTATTGTCTTGACCCAAAGCAATGTTAGGGACCAAATCCTGTTCCATAACAATGTCATGAACAGGGACCTGATCATTAATTGCTTGTTCCATAATTGCATCTTGTATGATGACAATATTAGGAAGAGAAATATAATTTTCTTCCTCATCAAAGACAACATTCCTTATTTTATCTTCCCCCCAAACTCAACATCCTCAAGGAATCTGGCATTTCCCGTCTCCGAAAAAGGATCTTGTAGTGGGATTATAAAACTTAAAGCTCCGAGAGCGTTCAGCATATCCAACAAAATATCAGCTGATTGTTCTTGAGTCCAACTTTCTTTCATTTGGCCTATAAGGCCTCGCTTCTACTGGACAACCCCAAATGTGTAAATGCCTTATGCTAGGTTTCTTTCCATTCCATAGCTCATAAGGGGTTTTTGTCACTGCTTTGCTGGGAACCCTATTAAGGATATAAACTGCAGTCTTTAGTGCTTCTCCCCAAAGTGATTCTGGCAATGAAGAATGACTAAGCATACTCCTCACCATGTCTTTAAGAGTCCGGTTTAGCCTTTCTGCAACACCATTCATGCTAGGTTTACCTGGCATTGTGTATTGCGGGACGATTCCACACTCCTTTAGGAAGATCGCAAAGGGCCCTGGACGTTGTTCACCTGATCCATCAGATCTACCATAGTATTCACCACCACGATAAGATCTAATGGCCTTAATTTTCTTGCCTAACTGAAGTTCAACTTCAGCTTTAAATTCTTTGAACACATCCAATGATTGTGACTTCTCTCTAATCAAATATAGGTATCCAAATCTTGAATAGTCGTCTATGAATATGATAAAGTATTGTTGACCATTCCAACAGGCTATAGGAAATGGTCCACAAATATCCGTATGAATCAATTCTAAGACGTCTGAAGCTCTGTTGGAACCTATTTTCCTTATGTTTGCTGTTTCCCTTTTATGCATTCAATGCACACCTCAAAATCATCCAGATCAAGGGGTTCAAGAATTCCATCAGTCACAAGCCTCTGAATTCTCTGTTTAGAGATATGACCTAAACGCTTGTGCCACAGAACCAGTACCAACAAACTAAAGTGAGAGTCATACCCTTCTTTTTGCGCCATGCCTTGTATTTGGAACACTCTTTCTTCATTTGTCCAGATTTCTTACAAAAGAAGCAGGTGAATTCCTGGTCCTGCTTCTTTTGCTTCTTTGGCAAAGCATCCGCATTATCCTTAGCTCTCTTTCTTTTCTTTTCTTGAGAGGTTGATGCCAAGTGAGCACTATCATTCTTCTCTCGGTGTAACCTCTCTTCCTCTTGCACGCAGTGAGAAATGAGCTCATTAAGAGTCCATTTTTCCTTTTGAGTGTTATAACTCACCACAAATTGACCGTTTTGTGTAGGAAGAGAGATAATAACTAAGTACATGAGCAACTCAGAGGGCAGCTCTAACTTTAATGCCTTTAGTTTTCCAGCAAGATTAGACATTTTCATAATGTACTCCCTTATGTTTCCCTTTCCTTTATACCTCATGTTTATGAGTTTGGACAAGGTTTGACCAATTTCAGCCTTTTCATTTCGAGCAAAGTATTTCTCGAGTTCCTTCAGAAACAACTTGGCATCAGTAGTCTCAACAATCGCGCCCCTAAACGCCTCCGGAATACAACGTTTCATGATCATCAGACACATGCGATTTGAGCGTTCCCACTTCTCAATTTTATCCATGTTTGGATTTTCCTGAGTGGAAGTGGATTTCTCAGTCCTTAGCGCATTGTTGAGATCCATGCAGCCAAGAACAATTTCCACATTCTCTTTTCACAGCTTGAAATTTGCCCATTAAGCATTGGAAGCATATTCATTTGAGCAACATAATTGGCAGCGGTAGCAGAAACTATACAGAGAACCAAAAAAATAACAACATACTAATAACATGTCATATCATATATATTCATACACGATATAGACAAATAATCCGAAGTAAAATGAGTTTATTATAAGATACCTAGCACAACATTAATATTTAGTCTGTGGACAAAAATATCAACTTGTAAGTGGTACTCTTAATGTAGTAATCAAACATTGACAAAAAGTCCTATCAAATCATAGCCTTCCTGTGGGCCGACTGTGAATTACATGGAGAATTCTTGATAATTGTCACATATTTATTACCACAGGTATGTTTGTTACTTGGCCAAATAATGACCTTCCTGTGGGCCGATCACTATCCGCATAAGCAATAAACACACACATGATCACACAACATATGTTATTTGGCCAAACAATAACCTTCCTGTAGGCCGATTATTATTTGCATAAATAAAATATATTTATATGACCAACCTATTTGAAATCAAATTAACCTTTATAAATTTG
>NW_026899114.1:0-71580 GCF_033153095.1 Gastrolobium bilobum | reverse complement strand
TATCACAAAGCAATCCTCGAATTGACGATCAAAGGAGATGCAGATTAAAAGTAGTAATTAATACCAGGGTATCTAAATTCTCACTTCCACACTAGAATGCTGGTGTACCCTATGTATATATAATCATAGATGCCTACTCACATGAGATGAATGCCAGAATATGACATTTTTCTTCTTCTGCAACAGTCATCTCGAAAATACACAAGTATATACATATAGATCCAAATTGAAAAGAATAAGACATGCAATGGAGGAGTGTCAGAATAAGGAAAAAAAGAAATTAAACCTGAAAGCAGACATGTAAAAAAAGACAAAGAGCAATAAGAGAACTACAATTAGGATAAACTAAAATAACTTTTTTCAAGAAAAAAATCATTGACTTACTGTAAGGTAATCATCACTTTTATTCCAAACGACCATTTTTGGTAGTTTGGTCCCAATATCAAAATTTTCAGCAAATTCTTCCAGCTGTTTAACTCCAACATAACCAAATATTAAGTCCCGATTTGCAGATGCAGCAGCTTTCAATAACTTAATCAGTTCCCGTGATCTTTCTTCGTTTTCATCCTCAACAATTGTCAAAACTATTTTCCTACCATCAGCTTTCATCAACTTAAGTGTGTCATGGGATACAGGCACAGCTAAAGGAATCCGGTTTTGTTTTACAAAATCTTCCAAAAATTCCTCTGCTTCATGGGGTAAAAAAAAAAAAACTCATCAAAAAATTTCTGTAATGATATATCAAAGTTAAAACATGTAAAGAGTATATGAACAAAAGTGAATATATTCCAATATAACACAATGTGAGAAGAAAAAAGAAAATATATTACAGTATAATTCAAGAAGTATTGATAAGCTCACAACACCATAGTAACTTCTAGTGAAGCAAGAAAGGCATTCTAGATTAATAATTGGCTTTCAAGCTGAGATTTTATTTAGAAGTAAACAAACCATCACTGAACTATTTGAGTTCTCAAACCTACTACCCTGAAACAAGAAAGGCATTTCAGATGAACCTATTATATGTTAAGCTTAGCCTTAAATTTCAGCTTCAGTCAAATTCCATATGTAATATTGTCATACCCTGTTTGATTTATAAGATAGTTGGGTCTAGGCCAAAGAAACCTCCTAAAAAAAAACAAGAGTAGAAATATATAGGGAAGCCATAAAAGTCACCCCCTCCCATATATGTTGCAAAGATAAACATAGAGAGATAAAGAATTACAATTCCAATTGCACGGCAGACACAAGCTATATTTTCCAAATCAACAATATAGCTTCCTGTGATGAAATTTGAGATTAAGGGGAATTCAGAAATTTAACCAAAATTCACAGCTACAAGCGCGACAGACATCGGCGATGAAGGGCATAAAAATTTCAATTAGGTATAGCGTAGGAAGAGAGAAGGGGGAGGAGAGAGAAAGGGAAGGAGAGAGAAAAGAGGTAAAAGTATTTATTTTATTTTACAAATCTGAACCATTGGATTAGATTGTAATCCAATGATATTGAGAGAAGTAGGTAAAAGTAGGTAAAATAGGAGTAGGCACAATAGCCTATCCCATATTATATATATATATATATATATATATATATATATATATATATATATATCCCAGGGAGACATATACATTGAAAAGGTTATACCCAGGGATACTTTATTTCATTCAATTTGCTTTTCAACCAATTTGAATCAAAGTATCCCTGGGTATAACCTTTTCAATGTATATGTCTCCCTGGGATATATATATATATATATATATATATATATATATATATATATATATATTTTGTGGCTATATATATATATATATATATATATATATATATTTATATTTATAAGATAATAATTATCTAAAATTAAATAAGTTAAATAATATGTCTTAGAAAGGATCTCCGGTTCGAAATGAAAAGAAAATAATACCTGATTTCTTGGAATTTTAGAATTTGTATATTGATACTATGATGGTCATTGAATCAGATCTGTGAGTGCATTGGATTCTATTTGTGGTGTGGACCCTTGTGATACCGAGTTCGAGTCAAAGGGGCATACGGGTACAAGTAAGCTTTCGTGTCCTCGGTTTAGCCATTGTGTGGTTCCACCATACCCCATGGGGGAATGGTTATATGCATGATGTGTTTACATGCTTTGATAATTGAAAATGCTGTTGAGCTTTATGTGCAATTGCTTATAATATGTATGTGTTGTTCCACTTTGACGGTTAGCCTGAGTATGTGGCGTCATACAAGACGGTGACACTGTGGGTGGGTGCAAGTGGCGTTTTGCATTAGTGTGGGTAATAGACGTATTCCTGCATTTCTCTGGCCAGTAGATTAGTATTGACACACATGACATAATTATCTGCTACATTGCACTATTTTAGAACTTATATTTTTTAACTGTTTTTGGAACTTATATTGCACATGTAAGTGAGCTTGGGGTGGAAGATCCTTGAGGACCCCTTGCCTTACTGAGATTTCTATTTAGAGATCTCACCCAACGTTTGGGGCGCTTATTTCAGGTTCAGGTAACCCAGAGGTTGAGGCCTCTAGCGGCAAGAAGCCGGAGCATTAGCTGATATTTCTGCCTATGCTATTCATGTTTGGATGCTGGATGATATTTGTTGCTGTTATGCTATTAGTTTCGTGTTATGGATTTTAAGCTGAGACTCTGTTGATTATGTTGCTATTTGGTGAACATGGAGATTGTCCATGCCATATTGTCTTGACTTTATGTTTTTAGTTGATTCGAGTTGTATAATTGTATCAGGATTATGTCCGGACTACGTGTTGTAGATCCGTGACTTAGATACTCACTCATTTATTCATGAGGTATTTTCAGTTAGCTATCTTTTGCAATTTACGTACAGGCGATGTTTTTATGAAATTGATTAAGTAATTAACTTGGCTAAGTTAATGACGTCATAATTGAAAAGTAAAAAGTTATTCCGCCTATTTTAATTAAGCGTGGCTTAATACGATGACATGTTAACAAACCGGGTTAACACGGGGTGTTACATTTTATGGTATCAGAGCACTTTCTAGGGAAAAGCCTGTATGTATTGCAATAACTAGGATGTTTTGTTGCGAGTCTGTCTTGTGTGTTCTCTCTGTTGGATTTTACTATGATAATGCAGATGTGACCACATTGCGTGGGCCTGATCAACTCATTCTTTGTGTAACTTGTGCAAAGTCATGGTACTGCCTAGGAGGAACCGCGAGACCACTGAGGATTATCCGGATCCTCTCCTGGCTGCATTGGCTGATATGCAGGCGACTCGACTAGCCGACCAGGAGGCCATGAGAATGGCAAACCAGGCTATTCTGGACGCCGTCAGAGAGGCGAACAGGAAAGCCACTGAGGATGTTTTGGAGGCGAACCGCCTGGCGAACATGACTATGATGAGGGTCATGTTGGAGGAGATGAGGGTTGGTCCTGCTGTTGGCCAGTTCCCTCTGCCACCTCCACCTCCACCTAGTCTGCAGGACGACAGCCAGAGCCATGTTGAGGGCATTGATCATGTTACTGGGGTGATGGAACCCTATGTGGAGCCTGTTGAGGATCGCGATATGTTAGACTGTAGGCTTAATGGTTTCCGCAAGCATAAGCCACCTTCCTTTGATGGGTCGTATGACCCTATTGCTGCGGCGAGATGGCTACAGGCGTTGGACAAGATTTTCCGGGTCATGCAGTGTACATATCCGCAGAAGCTGATGTTCGCCACATATATGCTGGAGGGCGATGCCCATGAGTGGTGGATGAACACTTCTCACGCTTTTGAGATGCAGGGTCATGTTATGACATGGCCATTCTTTGAGGATTGCTTTCTGGGTCGGTACTTCCCGTATGATGCGCATGAGAGAAAGCAGGGGGAGTTCGACTGGTTGGTATAGGGCTCGTTGTCTGTTGACGGGTACCTGGCCAAGTTTAATGAGCTGGTGAAGTTTGCACACTTTCGGATGCCGATGCCCACTCCGACCTTTTTGGCTGCTAAGTTCCGTAAGGGACTTAGTGAAGAGATAGCGGTGCCTCTTGCTGGAGCGGCTTCGAGAGATTTTGGGACACTGGTGAAGCAGTGTCGGGAAATCGAGGATGTCTGTTTGACGAGTAAGGCCAAGAGGGCCAAGATTGCCGAGACGAAGGGAACGAGTAGTTCCACTTCCTGGAAAGACAGGAAGTTTGCTGGAAAGGGCAAAGAGAAACCATTTGCGGCTAGGTAGGCGCCTGGCCAGTTCAAGAGGACTTCTTCGCATTAGGGAGGATTTGCTAGGCCTCCTTCCACTCCTAGGTGTTCGGGGTGCGGAAAGGAGCATGCCGGACGTTGTGCTACGGGGCAGCTAATCTGTTTTCACTGTGGCAAGGAGGGCCACTACTCTAGAGATTGCCCATCGTCGACGGCGAGAGCTGCTGCAGTTCAGGAAGTTCCATTGCAGATGGTTCCCCTTCCACTTACTTCGGCACCTGCAGTGCCACCTGCTTCTGGACGTGTGTATACGTTGGACCGTCAGCAGTCGGACCAAGCTCCGAACCTGGTTAGAGGTACTGTTTATATTTGTGGAATTGCTGTTGATGCTTTGTTTGATTCCGGGGCTACGCATTCTTTTATTGCAACCCCGATTGTTGTGGGGCTTGAATTGCCCAGTGCTGTGCTTTCTCCACCGTTGCGGGTGACCACCGCCACCGGAGAAAAGTGTGATACCTTCATTGTGCATTGAGATGTCGTGTTTCAGTGGGATGGCCATGACTTCTCGGTAGATCTGATAGGACTGCCGATGGCTAATTTGGAGATCATCCTTGGCATGGATTGGTTGTCCAAGAACTGTGTTTTGATTGACTGTTGAGCCAAACGTGTGGTGATGTCTCTGTGTGATTTCACAGCTAGTTCCTCGCCTTATATTTCATTGCTGCAGGCTAGGAGAGCCTTGAGAGCAGGGGCATTCGGTTATGTCATGTTGGGAGGTTTGGTGAGTGGGACATAGGAGGATATCACTGGCATTCCTGTGGTGGGGGAATTCCTAGAGGTGTTTCCTGAGGAGATTCCTGATTTTCTGCCACAGCGGGTGATAGAGTTCTCCTTGGACTTGTTTCCTGGTGTGGGGCCTATTTCATTAGCTCCATATCGGATGTCGCCACCGGAGTTGGCAGAGCTGAAGAAGCACATTGAGGATCTTTCAGCGAAAGATTTCATTCGGTCAAGTGTGTCTCCGTGGGGAGCACCGGTCATCTTTGTGAAGAAGAAGGATAGGACAATGCGATTGTGCACCGACTACAGGAAGCTGAACAAGGTGACAATCAAGAACAAGTATCCCCTCCCGCGTATTGATGATATGTTGGATCAGCTTCGGGGTGCTTGTGTGTATTCGAAGATTGATCTTCGGTCCGGATGCCATCAGATTCGGATGAAGCCGGAAAATGTCCCTAAGACCGCGTTTCGTTCGAGATATGGTCACTTTGAGTATTTGGTGATTCCGTTTGGACTCACCAATGCACCTGCTGTGTTCATGGATTATATGAACAGAATTTTCCAACCGTATTTGGATCAGTTTGTGATCGTCTTCATTGACGATATCTTGATTTACTCCATGACTGAGGAGGAGCATGCAGAGCATTTGAGAATCGTGCTGCAAGTGTTGAAGGAGAAAAAGCTTTATGCTAAGCCTTCAAAGTGTGAGTTTTGGCTCAAGTCTGTGAAGTTTCTTGGGCATGTACTTTCTGTTGAGGGAGTTGTAGTGGATCCTAACAAGATTGAAGCTGTGCTTCATTGGGAGAGGCTCAAGACGGTAACTGAGGTGAGAAGTTTCTTGGGTTTGGCAGGTTACTGCCGGAGGTTCATCAAGGGATTCTCCACGATGATTCTACCATTGACCCGCCTTACCCGAAAGGAGACTCCGTTTGTGTGGACTCACGAGTGTGAGGAATGCTTTAAAGAGTTGAAGGAGAGATTGACTACCGCACCTGTGTTGATCCTTCCTGATCCTGATGAGCAGTTTGAGCTTTATTGTGATGCCTCTGGAAAGGGGCTGGGCTGTGTTTTGATGCAGACCGGTAGAGTGGTTGCTTATGCTTCGAGGCAGTAGAAGCCTCACGAGGAGAACTACCCGACTCATGATTTGGAGTTGGCGGCGATTGTTTTTGCTTTCAAGATTTGGAGGCATTATCTTTTTGGTATGCAGTTTGCGGTGTTTAGTGATCACAAGAGTTTGAAGTACTTGTTTGATCAGAAGGAGCTGAACATGAGGCAAAGGAGATGGATGGAATTTCTGAAGGACTACGACTTCGAGTTGAAGTATCATCTTGGCAAGGCCAATGTGGTAGCTGATGCTCTGAGTCAGAAATCTGTGAGTCTATCCAGTTTGTCGATTGGTGACTTTGACGTCATTGAGAAGTTTCGAGATCTGACAGTGACTTCCTTGTTTGGGAGTGCACTTCTCGAGATGGAGACTGTGAGAGTCAAGAATGAGCTTATGGAGAAGATCCAAGAGGCGCAAGTGCAAAGAGAGTGCCTGGACTACGTAAAGAACCAAGACAGTGTGTCTTGGAATGAAGATGGACTTTTGTTGTTCCAGAAGAGGATTGTGGTTCCTCGAGGTCCTTTGACCGAAGAGGTTATGGCAGAGGCCCATAAGGGCCAGTTCACGGTTCACCCTAGTGCTACAAAAATGTATCAGGACTTGAAGAGAAGTTTCTGGTGGCCGAGTATGAAGAAGGACATAGCTGTGTATGTGTCCAAGTGTTTGATTTGCCAGAAAGTGAAGATAGAACACTAGAAGCCGTCTGGTAAGCTTCAATCTCTTGAGATTCCGGAATGGAAATGAGAGAGCATTTCCATGGACATCGTGGTGGGTTTGCCGAAGACTCAGGTTGGCTGTGACTCTATCTGGGTCATAGTGGACAGACTGACAAAGTCTGCCCATTTTCTTCCAGTGAAGGTGAGCTTCACTACAGAGCAGTTGGCCAAGCTTTATGTTCGCGAGATTGTGAGGCTTCACGGGGTGCCCAAGAGTATCTTCAGTGATAGGGACCCGAAGTTCACATCTCGGTTCTGGGAGGCGCTGCAGGGAGCTTTTGGTACTCAGTTGAGATTGAGTACAACTTATCACCCTCAGACTGACGGACAGACTGAGCGGACCATCCAGACCTTGGAGGACATGTTGAGGGCCTGCACTTTGGAACAGGGTTCAGCATGGGACAAGTACCTGCCATTGGTGGAGTTTTCGTATAACAATAGTTTCCATGCTAGCCTGGACATGGCACCCTACGAGGCATTGTATGGTAGGAGGTGTCGGACTCCTACCTGCTGGTTTGAGGTTGGAGATAAGGAGTTGTTTGGCTTGGACTTTGTCCAAGATACTACCCAGCAGATCCAGATGATCCGAGAGAAACTGAAGCAGGCGCAGAACCGCCAGAAGAGTTACTACGATGTCAAGCATCGTCTACTGGAGTTTAGTGAGGGTGAGCACGTGTTTGTGAGGCTTTCACCTGTCACCGGTGTTGGTCGTGCCCTCGGAGTGAGGAAGCTGAGCTCGCGATTCATTGGGCCCTATCAGATTCTTGGTAAAGTAGGACCTGTTGCCTATCGGCTTGCCTTGCCTCCGAATTTGGCCAACATCCACAACGTGTTTCACGTGTCTCAGCTTCGAAGATACATAGCAGATCCATCGCACGTGGTGCAACCCAATGATGTGGAGGTTTAGGAGAACCTAAAGACTCCCGTCGGACCACTCAAGATTCTCGATCGAGGCGAGAAGAAGCTGAGGAGCAAAGTCATTCATATAGTAAAGGTGCAATGGACAGGAATAACTCCTGAGGAGTGTACTTGGGAGCGAGAGGACGAGCTTCTCCGGCAATACCCCGAGTTTCGGGACAGGTATGTTTCTAATTTTGCGGACAAAATTCTTAAAAGGCGGGGTGAATGTAAGAACTCACACCGTTAAATTAGGAATTTAATTAATTAATTATAAGATTAATGAGATGATTCCATAATTGACCCTAATAATTATGTGAAGGCTTAAATAATTATGGTATGTGATTAATAATGTTGAAAGTTGCTTTTCTGACGAAAAGTGCAGATAGCGGTTCTGCTTCGCGGTATAAGTGCGTACCGGTGAAGTATCCCAAAAAATTATAATAAATGCATGAATATTCCTAGATTAATATTTAGGACTAGTATGTCAATTTTGGAGTCAAAATAATGAGAACTGGATTCAGAACTAATACTGTCAGCGAGAAAAATGCGTACCGAAAAAGTGTTGCGAAAAAATAAAATAAATATATGAAAATTCCTAGAAAAATATCGAGTTTAAGAATCTAAAATTTTGGAGCTAAACGAAGAGCGGAACTAATTAAACTAATACTATTTGTTTAACTTAAGTGGCAATATAAATAGAAAAAGGGATTAAAATCCTAGGTTTTTTTAAAGAAACTCAGCAGCTGAGTGTGGCTTCCCTTTGGAGTTTCTTGGAGTCTTAGCCTTCTTTTCTAAAGTTTCCATCTTTTTTCTCCTTTCCTCCATTGAAAAATCACCCAACCATGGAAGCTCTAGTCTTGTTGAAGGAGAACCCATTGTTGAAAGATTTGGGTGCTTTCTCAACCTCTAAAGCTCTTTTTTTTTTTTTCTGTTCTCAAAAGGATCCAAGGTAAATTTAACTATCCCCTTTGTAAATCCATAATTTTAGTGATAATCCTTGTTATATGTTACTGTGGATAAAATGGTTCCGTGCGTTACCTGTTACCTGTACATATATAATCCTTATTATATATATGAAACAGGGAGCCGAGCCGTCCCTTAGAAAAATGGAAAAGCATGTTTGTATACTTTGGGTTATCTCTGCACTTTCGTTTAGCTATGTACAAAATTTATCTATGTACTTTCGTTTTCGTTTATCTGTATATTTTCGTTATCCATGATATATATATATATATATATATATATATATATATATATATATATATATATATATATATATATATATATATATCCCAGGCTGACATATACATTGAAAAGGTTATACCCAGGGATACTTTATTTCATTCAAATTCGTTCGGAAAACGTGAATGGGATACTTTGATTCAAATTGGTTGAAAAGCATATTTACTTTTTATACATAATATATAATATATGAACCCAGGAGCCGGTTGTTAGAAAATTTGGAAAGTATGATTATTGTACCCAGGGAAGTCGTTGATTGAAAAGTATGAATTGTATTATAAATCTAATCGGAAAACGTGTATATATATATATATATATTTATATATTTATATATATAATATAGACATTTATATATGATATATATTTTGTGGCTATATATATATATTTATATTTATAAGATAATAATTATCTAAAATTAAATAAGTTAAATAATATGTCTTAGAAAGGATCTCCGGTTCGAAATGAAAAAGAAAATAATACCTGATTTTTTGAAATTTTAGAATATGTATATTGATACTATGATGGTCATTGAACCAGATCTGTGAGTGCATTGGATTCTATTTGTGGTGTGGACCCTTGTGATACTGAGTTCGAGTCAAAGGGGCATACGGGTACAGGTAAGCTTTCGTGTCCTCGGTTTGGCCATTGTGTGGTTCCACCATACCCCATGGGGGAATGGTTATATTCATGATGTGTTTACATGCTTTGATAATTGAAAATGCTGTTGAGCTTTATGTGCAATTGCTTATAATATGTATGTGTTGTTCCACTTTGACGGTTAGCCTGAGTATGTGGCGTCATACAAGACAGTGACACTGTGGGTGGGTGCAAGTGGCGTCTTGCATTAGTGTGGGTAATAGACGTATTCCTGCATTTCTCTGGCCAGTAGATTAGTATTGACACACATGACATGATTAGCTGCTGCATTGCACTATTTTATAACTTATACTGTTTAACTATTTTTGGAACTTAGATTGCATATGTAAGTGAGCTTGGGGTGGAAGATCCTTGAGGACCCCTTGCCTTACTGAGATTTCTGTTTAGAGATCTCACCCCACGTTTGCGGCGCTTATTTCAGGTTCAGGTAACCCAGGGGTTGAGGCCTCTAGCGGCAGGAGGCCGGAGCATTAGCTGATATTTCTGCCTATGCTATTTATGTTTGGATGCTGGATGATATTTGTTGCTGTTATGCTATTAGTTTCGTGTTATGGATTTTCAGCTGAGACTCTATTGATTATGTTGCTATTTGGTGAGCATGGAGATTGTCCATGCCACATTGTCTTGACTTTATGTTTTTAGTTGATTCGAGTTGTATAATTGTATCAGGATTATGTCCGGACTACGTGTTGTAGATCCGTGACTTAGATACTCACTCATTTATTCATGAGTTATTTTTAGTTAGCTGTCTTTTGCAATTTACATACAGGCGATGTTTTTATGAAATTGATTAAGTAATTAACTTGGCTAAGTTAATGACGTCATAATTGAAAAGTAAAAAGTTATTCAGCATATTTTAATTAAGCGTGGCTTAATACGATGACATGTTAACAAACTGGGTTAACACGAGGTGTTACACTCCACTATCTACAAGTCATTGAAAATTAAAAGACTTACCCTTGAGTTTGTCATTTGATTGAGATGGATTGACTAAAGCAACCAACTTTGTAACAAGATTAGGTGTAAGCATAGTATAAGCACTAGTTTGCTGAGGTTCTCCCATGGTTTGAACAGTGCGTGCCTGTTGCGTCTCGCCATTTGTTTGCACAGCTCGAGCTTGGTTGTAGTTGTAACGACCCCTTGATGAACGACCCCTACTCCTTCCACGACTGCCTCCTCTATTATAAGGATATCCAATGATTGTCCAACATCTAGAAGGATCATGATTAGTCTTCCCACAATGAAGACATGTGAGTCATTCACGATCTGCTTGTTGTTGTGGTACCATCCTCCGATTGTATCCTGCCTGAGAAGTTATATTTGTTTGAGCAGCATAGCTGACCACCTCAGCTCTCTCATCCTTTTTTCTTGACATATCCTGATGCATCTCCACCTGAACCACAGCTGCATACGCTTGATTTAAATTGGGAAAGGTTGGGTAGTTGAGAATCTGAGTCCTCAACGCACCAAATTGATTATCTTCCAACCAACCCCATAAAGAATTGGTAAACCTTTTCCTTTTCACCTTCATCACTATTATAAATTGCCACGACACATTTGGCTCCACACGTACAAGAAGGTTGGCTTTTGCTTGCATTTATCTCATCTCAGATAGCCCTCAGATGTGTGTAGTAGGTGCCAACCTTGGTTCCATCTTGCCTGATATTACCAAGACTGGTGCGGAGTTGATATAGTCGTGGTATATTCGTGTAAGAACCCGCACCGTTAATTAAGAAAATTAATCAGTTAATTATGAGTTTAATGAGATAATTTCATTATTGACCCTAATAATTATTATGAGGCTCTAATAATTATAGTAAGTGAGTAATAATGCTGAAAGTCGCTTTTTCTGACGAAAAGTGCAGATACCGGTTCTGCTAGTCGGTATAAATGCGTACCGAAAAAGTATCCCGGAAAATTATTATAAGTGCATGATAATTACTAGAATAACATGTAGGACTTGTAAAACGAGTTTCAAGTTAAAATAATGAGAACTGGTGCCAGAAACTGGTACTGGCTATGGCTATGAAAAGTGCGTACCGGAAAGGTGCTCCGAAAAATATAAGAAAAATATGATAATTCTTGTAAAATTGAGTAGGTTAAGAATCCTGAGTTTGGGATTAAAATGCTAAGCGTAGCAATAAAAGCTAATATTGTGTGTTAATTGGTTAAGTGACTATATACAGGCTTGTTAAGGCACAAAACACTAGGCATTCAGAGTTCTCTACGTGGAAGGTGGCTGACCAGTTTTCTTAAACAATATTCCATGGCTTCTTCACCTTGTTCTTGAGCTTTGGGGCCATTTCCTTCACAAATTCTTCTCCTAAACACTTGTAGCTTGTGAGAGTTGACTTTGGAGGGGTGTGGAGAGTATCATTATGAGTTTGTGACCTCTGTTTGGGGAGTGTTTGTTGCTGACTTTGGAGGTTGGGGGTTGTTGAGCCATTGTAGTGGCATTGTGAGCTTCAAGGAGCTTCCTTTATGAAGAAAAAACCAACCTTGGTATGTCATTTTCGTTTTGAGACCAAGTCATAACCTTGGGAGCTGGTTGTGAGCTCCAAGAGCAGCCATTTGCCTCTGTTTTGAGCTTTGGGTGAGTTTCCTAACCTTGATCATGAGTTTTAATGGTTTAAAGATGATATCTTTGCATGTAAATGGGTTAAGCAAGTAACCAGCTGGTATGTAAACCTATGAGGGTATAAAAATGCATGCTTTAACGTGTTTAAGTGTTAAAAATGGAACCTTGGAAGGATATCTTTGCCAAATACAGAAACTGCATTCTGTCGTGAAATATCCGGATATCTGCTCGTAAAATATCCGGATATTGGATATCCGGATATGGGGATCTGGATATCCGGATATTGCCAGAGAGATATTCGGATATATGATATCTGGATATGCCCCCGAGGAATATCCGGATATTATGGGTTTGCGAGGAACAGTAGCGTACTGTTCATCCATAACTGATCTATGGGTTTGTGGACCCTAGTTTGAGGAAGTTGAACTTCTGTAATTAATTAATGCAAGTCAGAATCATGGGATTAAGGGCTTATGGCTTGGTGAGAAGCCTTAAGACGTAAAACGTAATGAAAAGCGTTGTCTTTATGTTGTATACTTATAGAGTATGATTGTTGATGTATTGTTGGTCCATATCAGATTGTGATTCTGCTGTGTTTGGACTTGAGCTTGTGGACTCTTGGCTTTGGGTAGTTAGCTTGCAAGGTAAGCTTTCGTGTCCTCGGTTTAGCCATGTTGTGGTTCCACCATGTCCCATGGGGGTATGGTTATATGCATGCTGTGTTACATGCTTTGGATATTTGAAATGCTGTTGAGCTTTATGTGTAATGGCTTTTAATATGCATGTGTTGTTCCATCTTGACGGTAAGCCCGAGTATGTGGCGTCATACAAGACGGTGATCCGGGGTGGATGCAAGTAGCATCTTGCACTAGTTGTGGGTATTAGACGTATATAAGTCCTGCATTTCTCTGGCCAGTAGAATAGAATTGACACACATGACATGATTATCTGCTGCATTGCACTATTTTAGAACTGATGATGATAAACTGCTTTTGAACTTATATTGCACATGTAAGTGAGCTTGGGGTGGAAGATCCTTGAGGACCCCTTTCCTTACTGAGATTTCTTATTTAGAGATCTCACCCCACGTTTGGGGAATGTTTATTTTAGGTTCAGGTAGTATGGGGACTGATGCCTCTGGCGGCAGGAGGCCAGAGCTTAGCTGATGATTATTGCTATTATATGTTATATGTTGGCATGACTGGATTGGATGCTGTTTATGTTTTCCGCCTTTATCTTTATGTTGTTGATGTTGAGACTTATGTTAGGCTTTGCTGCCTTATTTGGGTGAGCATGTGAGTTGTCCATGCCACTATGTTGTTAGTACTTTTGAGTTGAGTTGTCTAAACTGCTAGTGGGTCCGGTCTACGTGTTGTAGCTCCGTGACTAAAGACATACATTATGTTATTTAATTGATGAGGTATTTCAGTTAGCTGTTTTATTGCAATTCCATACGGACGATGTTTTATTAATTGATTAATAAGCAAGTTGGTAATGATAATGACTTCATAATTGAAAAGAAATAGATATTCTGCATTTTTAATTAAGCACAGCTTAATACGATAGTATGATAACATTACCGGATATATAAGGGGTGTTACATTTATGGTATCAGAGCAATGGTTCTAGGGAAAAGCCTGTATGTATTGCAATAGCTAGGATGTTTGGTTGCGTCTGTCTTGTGTGTTTGCTCCGTCGAATTTTATGATAATGCATATGTGATCACATTGCATGGGCCTGATCAACTCATAATTTGTGTAACTTGTGCAGAGTCATGGTAAGGTCCGGGAGAACACGAGAGACTTCTGAGGATCAACCCGATCCTATCCTGACTACATTGGCTGAGATGCAGGCGGTTAGATTAGCCGATCAGGAGGCCACTAGATTGGCCAACGCGGCAATGATGGACACTGTTAGCAAGGCAAACCGGATAGCAGCAGAAGAGGTTCGTGAAACGAACCGGAGGACCACTGAGGATGTCCTCGAGGCGAACAGGATGGCGAACATGACGATGATGAGAGTCATGTTGGAAGAGATGAGGGCTGGTCCTGTTGTAGGTCAGTTTCCACCGCCGCCGTCGCCGTCGCCGCCTCCACCTAGTGTTCAGGATGAGAGCCTGAGTCACATTGGCAGTGCTACTCTTGTCGCCGAGACGATGGAGACCTTGGTAGGGCATGCTGAGGATCGTGACGTGATTGATCGTCGGTTGAATGCTTTCAGGAAGCATAAGCCACGTGTGTTTGATGATCTGTTACATCAGCTCAGGGGTGCTTGCGTGTATTCCAAGATTGATCTCTGGTCCGGATACCATCAGATTCGAGTGAAGCCAGAGGATGTCCCTAAGACCGCATTTCGTTCGAGATACGGTCACTTTGAGTATTTGGTGTTCCCGTTTGTACTCACCAATGCGCCGGCAGTGTTCATGGATTACATGAACAGGTTTTTCCAGCTGTATCTAGATCAGTTTGTGATCGTCTTTATTGATGACATTCTGATTTACTCCAAGACTGAGGAAGAGCATGCGGAGCATCTGAGGATTGTTCTGCAAGTGCTGAAGGAGAAAAAGCTTTATGCTAAGCCTTCTAAGTGTGAGTTTTGGCTCAAATCAGTCAAGTTTCTGGGGCATGTGATTTCAGCTGATGGAGTTGCAGTGGATCCCAACAAGATTGAGGCCGTGCTGGATTGGGAGAGGGTCAAGACAGTTATGGAGGTGAGGAGCTTCTTAGGTTTGGCAGGTTACTATCGGAGGTTCATCAAGGGTTTCTCCACGATGGTTCTCCCTTTGACTCGCCTTACCCGAAAGGAGACTCCATTTGTGTGGACTCACGAGTGTGAGGCGTGCTTTCAGGAGTTGAAGGAGAGATTGACTACCTCACCTGTGTTGGTCCTTCCTGATCTTGAGGAGCAGCTTGAGCTTTACTGTGATGCCTCCGGAAAGGGGTTGGGATGTGTGTTGATGCAGTCTGGTAGAGCTGTTGCTTTTGCTTCGAGGCAGTTGAAGCCTCATGAGGAGAACTACCCGACTCATGATTTGGAGTTGGCTGCGATTGTGTTTGCTTTCAAGATTTGGAGGCATTACCTATTCGGTATGCAGTTTGCGGTTTTCAGTGACCACAAGAGCTTGAAGTATCTGTTTGATCATAAGGAGATGAACATGAGGCAGAGGAGATGGATGGAATTTCTGAAGGACTACGACTTTAAGTTGAAGTACCATCCTGGCAAGGCCAATGTGGTAGTTGATGCTTTGAGTCGGAAATCCGTGAGTCTATCCAGTTTGTCTATGGGTGACTTCGACATCATAGAGAAGTTTCGAGACTTGAAGGTGACTTCCTTGTTTGGGGGTGCACTTCTCAAGATGGAGACTGTGAGAGTCAGGAATGAGCGTATGGAGAACATCCACGAGGCGCAAGTGCAGAGAGAATGTCTCGACTACGTGAAGAACTAAGACGGTGTGTCTTGGAATGAGGATGGACTTCTGTTGTTTCAGAAGCGTGTTTTGATTACTCGAGGTCCTTTGACCGATGAGGTTATGGGGGAGGCCCATAAGGGACAATTTATGTTCACCCTGGTGCTACAAAGATGTACCAAGACCTGAAAAGGAATTTCTGGTGGCCAGGAATGAAGAAGGACATAGCTGTGTATGTGTCCAAGTGTTTGATCTGTCAGAAAATGAAGATTGAACACCAGAAGTCATCTGGTAAACTTCAACCTCTTGAGATTCCGGAATGGAAATGGGAGAGCATTTCCATGGACTTCGTTGTGGGTTTGCCGAAGACTCAGGTTTTCTATGACTCTATATGGGTCATTGTGGATAGACTGACGAAGTCTGCCCATTTCCTTCCAGTGAAGGTGAGCTTTACCACTGAGCAGTTGGCCAAACTGTATGTTCGCTTGATCGTGAGGCTTCATAGGGTGCCCGAGAGTATCATCAGTGATAGGGACCCAAAGTTCACATCTCGGTTCTGGGAGGCGCTGCAGGGAGCTTTTGGTACTCAGTTGAGATTGAGTACAGCCTATCACCTCAGACTGATGGACAGACTGAGCGGACTATCCAGACCTTGGAGGACATGTTGCGGGCTTGCACGTTGGAGTAGGGCTCGGCATGGGATAGGTACCTTCCGTTGGTGGAGTTTTCGTATAACAACAGTTTCCATGCTTGCCTGGGCATGGCACCCTACGAGGCGTTGTACGGTAGGAGGTACGACCTGCTGGTCTGAGGTTGGAGATAAAGAGTTGTTAGGCTTGGACTTTGTTCAAGATACTACCCAGCAGATCCAGATGATCAGAGAAAAGCTGAAGCAGGCGCAGAATCGCCAGAAGAGTTACTACGATGTCAAGCATCGTCCACTGGAGTTTAGAGTATGACCTGTTGCCTACCGGCTTGCCTTGCCTCCGAACTTGGCCAATATCCACGACGTGTTTCACGTGTCTCAGTTTCGCAAGTATGTAGTGGATCCTTCGCACGTGGTGCAGCCTGATGATGTGGAAGTTCGGGAGAACTTGAAAACTCCTGTCGGACCACTCAAGATTCTCGATCGTGGCGAGAAGCAGCTGAGGAGCAAGATCATTCCGATGGTCAAAGTGCAATGGTCAGGAAGGACTCCTAAGGAGTGTACCTGGGAGCGAGAGGACAAGCTTCTCCGACAGTATCTCGATTTCCGAGACAAGTATATTCAGATTTTGAGGACAAAATCCTAAAAAAGTGGGAATAATGTAAGAACCCGCACCGTTAATTAAGGAAATTAATCAGTTAATTATGAATTTAATGAGATAATTCTATAATTGACCCTAATAATTATTATGAGGCTCTAATAATTGTAGTAAGTGAGTAATAATGCTGAAAGTCTCTTTTCTGACGAAAAGTGCAGATACCGGTTCTGCTAGTCGGTATAAATGCGTACCGAAAAAGTATCCCAGATAATTATTATAAGTGCATGATAATTACTAGAATAACATATAGGACTTGTAAAATGAGTTTCAAGTTAAAATAATGAGAACTGGTGCCAGAAACTGGTACTGGCTATGAAAAGCGCGTACCGGAAAGGTGCTCCGAAAAATATAAGAAAAATATGATAGTTCTTGTAAAATTGTGTAGGTTAAGAATCCTAAGTTTGGGATTAAAATGCTAAGCGTAGCAATAAAAGCTAATACTGTGTGTTAATTGGTTAAGTGACTATATATAGGCTTGTTAAGGCACAAAACCCTAGGCATTCAGAATTCTCTACGTGGAGGGTGGCTGACCAGTTTTCTTAAACACTATTCCATGGCTTCTTCACCTTGTTCTTGAGCTTTGGGGCCATTTCCTTCACAAATTCTTCTCCTAAACCCTTGTAGCTTGTGAGAGTTGGCTTTAGAGGGGTGTGGAGAGTATCATTATGAGTTTGTGACCTCTGTTTGGGGAGTGTTTGTTGCTGACTTTGGAGGTTGGGGGTTGTTGAGCCATTGTAGTGGCATTGTGAGCTTCAAGGAGCTTCCTTTGTGAAGAAAGAACCAACCTTGGTGTGTCATTCTTTTGTAAGATTTCCTTATAGAGTCTCTTTGTGGGTCTGTTCAGTGCGAGCTATACCCTTATAGGTCCACCCACGACTTTAGCTAAGACATCTCCATATCTGTAGCTCATGGGGTCTTTACCTTGCATGAGAATACAAGTAGATAAGTCGTGCTAGTCTTACCCGAGATCACTGATCCCCATTCTCAGTGTCTCTAGACTAGGAACATAAAATTAGGAATAAACATCCAGTTTCCTTGAATTCTCATGATCGTGATCTCATCACAGATACTCAAGAGATACCTATTTTATTCCAAGGGGTTCATCCAGTTACTCATATAAAATATTAACTATAATATTGAGACAAAATATGAAACAGGATAAAGAGTGCTTTTTATTTATTTGCGACAATATAAAAAGTCCACATATGTCCTAATCTAATCAAAAGATTGTCTCTAGGACATCCATATACTAACACTCTTGAGGCGAACTGTTTGGCGAACATGACCATGATGAGGGTCATGTTGGAGGAGATGAGAGATGGCCCTGCTGTTGGTCAGTTTCCACCGCCACCACCACCTTGTCTGCAGGATGAGAGCCAGAGCCGTGTTGAGGGCACTGGTCACCTCACGGGGGTGATGGAACCCTTTGTGGAGCCTGCGAAAGACCGTGATGTGATTGACCGTCGGCTTAATGCTTTCCGCAAGCATAAGCCACCTTCCTTTGATGGGTCTTATGATCCTATTGCTGCGGCAAGATGGCTTCAGGCGTTGGACAAGATCTTTCGGGTCATGCAGTGTTCAGATCCGTAGAAGCTGATGTTTGCTTCATACATGCTGGAGGGCGATGCCCGTGAGTGGTGGACGAACACCTCTCGTGCTTTTGAGATGCAGGGTCATGTTATGACATGGCCATTCTTCGAGGATTGCTTTATGGGTCGGTACATCCCGTACGATGCTCAGGAGAGGAAGCAGGGGGAGTTCGACAGGTTGGTTCAGGGCTCGTTGTCTATTGACGAGTACCTGACCAAGTTTAATGAGCTGGTGAAGTTTGCACACTTCCGGATGGAGAGGCCTACTCCGATCTTCCTGGCTGCTAAGTTCCGCAAGGGACTTAGTGAGGACATTGATGGTTACCTTGCGGGGTCTGCTTCGAGAGACTTTGGGACACTGGTGCAGCAGTGTCGGGATATAGAGGACTTCTGCAACTCGAGTAAGGCCAAGAGGGCCAAGGTGGCAGAGACAACGAAGGGAACTGGTAGTTCCACTTCCTGGAAAGACAGGAAGTTTGCTAGCAAGGGCAAAGGGAAGCAGTTTGCGGCTAGGCAGGCGCCTGGTCAGTTCAAGAGGACTTCAGCTCAGGGGAGTGCAGCGAGACCTCCTACTCCCCGATGAACGGGATGTGGGAAGGTTCATCTGGGGCCGTGTGCTACCGGCCAGACTATATGTTTCTAGTGTGGCAAGGAAGGCCACTATGCTAGAGAGTGTCCATAGTCGACGGCGAGAGCTGCAGCAGTTCAGGAAGTTCCATTGCAGATGGTTCTTATTCCACCACCAGCGGCACCTGCAGTGCCACCTGCTACTAGGTGAGTCGGGGCCGTGTGCTACCGGCCAGACTATCTGTTTCCAGTGTGGCAAGGAGGGCCACTATGCTAGATAGTGTCCGTTGTCGACGGCGAGAGCTGCAGCAGTTTAGGCAGTTCCATTGCAGATGGTTCCTATTCCACCACCAGCGGCACATGCAGTGCCACTTGCTACTGGGCGAGTCTACACCCTGGATCGTCAGCAGTCAGACAGAGCTCTGAACCTTGTCAGAGGTACTGTTATCATTGGTGGATCATCAGTTGATGTTTTGTTTGACTCCGGGGCTACGCATTCTTTTGTTGCTACCCCGATTGCTGTGGTGCTTGAGTTGTCCATGTCTGTGCTTTCTCCACCGTTGCGGGTGACTACCGCCACCGGAGAAAAGTGTGTGACCTCCACTATTCACCGCGATGTAGCGTTTCAGTTGGATGGTTGTGAGTTCTCGGTAGATCTGATAGGATTGCCGATGGCCAAATTGGAGATTATTCTGGGCATGGATTGGTTGTCCAGAAATTGTGTGATGATTGACTGTTGTGCCAAGCGTGTGGTGATGTCTCCGTGTGACTCCACAGCCAGTTCCTCGCCGTACATTTCGTTGTTGCAGGCTAGGAGAGCCTTAAGAGCAGGGGCTTTCGGTTATGTCATGTTGGGAGGTTTGGTGGGTGGGGCACACGAGGATATCGCTGGCATTCCTGTGGTGAGGGAATTCCTCGAGGTGTTTCCTGAGGAGATTCTCGAGTTTTCGCCACAGAGGGAGATAAAGTTCTCCATAGATTTGTTGCCTGGTGTGGGGCCTATTTCTTTAGCTCCATATCGGATGTCGCCACCGGAGTTGACGGAGCTGTAGAAGCACATTGAGGATCTTTCGGCGAAAGATTTCATTCGACCGAGTGTGTCTCCGTGGGGAGCACCGGTCATCTTTGTGAAGAAGAAAGATGGGACAATGCGATTGTGCACCGACTACAGGCAGCTGAACAAGGTGACGATCAAGAACAAGTACCCCCTTCCGCGTATTGATGATTTGCTGGATCAGCTCAGGGGTGCTTGCGTGTATTCGAAGATTGATCTCTGGTCCAGATACCATCAGATTCGGGTTAAGCCGGAGGATGTCACTAAGACCGCATTTCGCTCGAGATACAGTCAGTTTGAGTATTTGGTGATTCCGTTTGGACTCACCAATGCACCGCCAGTGTTCATGGATGACATGAACCGAATTTTCCAGCCGTACCTGGACAAGTTCGTGATCGTCTTCATTGACGATATCTCGATTTACTCCAAGACTAAGGAGGAGCATGCAGGGCATCTGAGGATTGTTCTGCAAGTGTTGAAGGAGCTGAACATGAGGCAGAGGAGATGGATGGAGTTCCTAAAGGGTTACGACTTCGAGTTGAAGTACCATCCTGGCAAGGCCAATGTGGTAGCAGATGCTTTGAGCCAGAAATCCGGGAGCCTATCCAGTTTGTTGATGTGTAATTTTGATGTGGTTGAGAAGTTCCAAAACCTGGTAGTGACCTCTCCGTGTGGGGGTGCACTTTTCGAGATGGAAGCAGCAGATGTTGTGAATGAGCTGTTAGAAAATATCAAAGAAGCACAAGTGCAGAGAAAGTGCTTGGACTACGTGAAGAACCCAGACGGTGTGTCTTGGAATAAGGATGGACTTTTGTTGTTCCAGAAGAGGATCGTGGTTCCTCGAGGTCCGTTGACCGAAGAGGTCATGGCAGAGGGCCATAAGGGCCAATTTTCTATCCACCCTGGTGCTACAAAGATGTATCAAGACTTGAAGAGGAATTTCTGGTGGTCGGGTATGAAGAAGGACATAATGTGCATGTGTCCAAGTGTTTGGTTTGCCAGAAGGTGAAGATAGAACACCAGAAGCCGTCTGGTAAGATTCAACCTCTTGAGATTCCGGAATGGAAATGAGAGAGTGTAACATCCCGAGCGCTGACGAGGGCGGGGAGTGTTCGCCGGTGCAAAGAGGCACGGACAAGGAGCGGCTCCTGACAGGCTTCCAGCAGGGGGTTACATGCACAAATGAATCGAATCGACACCCGAAAGAGAGGGATTCCAAAGACTGTGCAGGTATGAGACTGCACAGTTTGGGATAGCTTATAAGAATTAATTGGTACTACCTATGCTAACAAGATGCATCTGCTTTTCGGTAGCCCGGATCGGAAGAACTCCAAAGTTAAGCGTGCTTGACTTGGAGCAATTCTCGGATGGGTGACCTCTTGGGAAGTTTTTCCAGGAAGTGTGCGAGTGAGGAAAAAGCACACTGAAAAGTCTCGTGTTAGTATGTGGGGATAGTCATTGATTCTTGAAGCGGTCGGGCGTTACAAACATGAACTGTCAAGAGAAATAGAATTGTTGAAATGAGTATGGTGATTACGAAGTTCATTATAAGTTAACAAATGATTACGAAGTTCTCGGTTTAGGATTTTTCTCCATATATGATGTTCTGCCGTAATTAGATGGATTATGGTTTCTTATAGAAATATCTGTTATGAGTGTTTGATCTTAACATAGTTGCATTCATATAGCATCGATATGCATATAAATTGATATATTATAAATTACATGATCATGTATAAATTAAATGAACATTTTGTATTTAATTATGCTAAGAATTGATGTGTGAATAAATATAATTGTATATGGTCTGTTGTAATTAAATGCAAAGTAATTTGTGTTACTAATGTTAAATGTGTTATGTTTGATCTGACATTTGTGTTTAATGTGTTTTATGATTAAATTTGATTCTGTGTTTGAATTGGTGTGATAAACTGTGAAGTAATTGTTGTGCTGTGTTTGAAATTCTGTATTGTGAATTAATTGTGGTGCTATGTTTGAAATTCTGTGTTGTGAAGTAATTGTTGTGCTGTGTTTGAAATTCTGTGATGTGATTAATCTATATAATTATAGTACACTGATATAAAGAATTATGATGTTTCAGTAAGGGTGATATATATATATATATATAGAGGAATGAACCGTTTACAAATCTTTTTTATCAATTACACTAAGTATGATCGGTCATACCCTAATCAAGAGTGCATGACCGGTCATACACTCTTGATTAGTGTATGACCGGTCAGACATTTTCTCAAAAAATTATCTAAAACTTACATTTTCTTCAGACATTTTTAAACATACATTTTAGTAAATTTTCTTTACATAAATAACATGATTATTGTAATCTTAGTTTTTCTGATAAAAAAGTCAACAACCCAAACCTTTAAAATTTTGGCATGAGGCATGCAGTTCTCTATATAAGTATGAGATAAGAAAATAATGCTTTTTTTTTCTTTGGTAAGAAAAAAAAATAAGGCTCGTAATTATACTTAGTTGAACATACATTTTAGAAGAACATGAATGGTAAAAAAACTAGGTCATAAAAGTCTGTAACATGTTTTTCTAATGACATGGATAATAAATGAATTTGGTTAAATTACGCTAAAAATTGATCTAGATATTTCTGGCAATGGCTTCAGGACTGAATAAAAATTTCTTAAAATTACAAATATATACAAAATCATTATTTTCTAAAAATATTAAAGGACACTAAGACCCTTTAAAATTCTAATTGGGCGGGCCATCCTTATTTGTAGTATTCTAAATATATAACTTATTTTATCGATATAACCATTTTTAATCTAGGCTTTAATATTTTTACAGTGAATGTAGATAAGTATTTATATTTGTTTCCAAAACTACGTCATTTTAGGTTGAAAAATAAAAAAAACTATAATGAAAAAGACTATTATAACCCTAAAAAAATCATAATTACAAAAACACATTGATTTCCGCCGCAAAACGACATCGTTTTGGGCTCAATGTAGATAACTTATCTACATTGAGTGTAGAAAAAGCGAACCCTTTAATTTATTGAAATGTATTGAGTTATAACAAGAAATGTGAAAATATTTTTTTGGTATCTAGACATTTTTTTTTCTCTATGTTAGCCTCTCAACAGTTTAAGTCTGCCAATGAAGCTGACCTAAGAGGTGAGCATCTAAATGCAAAACAACATTCCAAGAAGGCAAGGGAAATATTAGAGATGGTTCATGGAGATTGGATTTGCATTGTGAGACTAAGAGCGTTTGGAGAAAGTCGAAAGTGAGGGCTTGTCAATAACTCATTTTCCTTCAATTAAAATAATAAGGAAAATGAGTTTGTTGATTCTATCCTTACAAAACAAGTTTGCCATGGGCCAACCTTAGAAGTCATAACAGATATTTTTTTAAAAAAAAATAAAAATAATATAGGTTATTACTTTAAAAAAGTGTAGAAGAAAAATGTAGTTTGATTTTATGCAATGGAAAAAAAAAATATTTCTAAATAAATATCTTTTCAGGATTTCCTTACATATTGTTAAATAACGAGAGAGAAGAGAGGAACATTTGGAATAATACTGTGTGTATTGACTGATGAAGGCTGTACAATATATAAACAGACAAATGGGCTAAGCCCAAACCTAATGTAATCTGACCTAGTACAAAATAAGGAAACCCTAATTACAAAATAAGGAAACCCTAATTACAATATATTTCTAACATTCCCCCTCAAGCTGGAGCGTATAGGTCATATGCACCAAACTTGTTACATATAAACTCTATTCGAGGGCCCCTCAAAGATTTTGTAAACACATCTGCTAATTGCTCATTAGAGGGTACAAAGCTGGTTTTAATTTCACCAGCAACTCAGCAAGAACCTTTTCTCGAACAAAGTGGCAATCTATTTCTATATGCTTGGTTCTTTCATGAAACACTGATTTGATGAAATGTGTAGAGCTGCTTGATTATCACAAATGAGAGTTGCATGTCCAGTGTCTCCAAACTTAAGTTCTCTGATAAGCTGTTTAAGCCAGATGAGCTCGCAAGTAGTAGTCGCCATGGAGCGGTATTCTGCTTCAGCACTTGATCTGGCTACTACGCTTTGTTTCTTACTTTTCCAGGAAATCAAGTTGCCTCCAACAAAGACACAATACCCAGAAGTGGATCTCCTATCAGTTGGACAACCAGCCCAATCAGCATCACAGTACCCAACCACTTTATCATGACCTTTATCTTCATATTCAAGGCCTTTCCCTGGAGATGCCTTGATATACTTAAGAATACGAATGACTGCATTCCAATGTTCTTGGCATGGAGAATTGAGAAATTGACTGACAACACTAACTGCAAAGGAAATATCAGGCCGAGTGACTGTGAGGTAGTTCAATTTTCCAACCAATTTTATATACTGCTCAAGATCTGAAAAGGGCTCCCCCTGATTTGGTAGAAGCTTGATACTTGGATCCATAGAAGTATCAACAGACTTTGAATTTAACAAAGCAGTTTCTTCAAGAATATCCAGAGCATATTTCCTCTGAGATATCACAACACCAGCTTTAGATTGGGCCATTTCGATTCCTAAGAAGTATCGAAGTTTCCCAAGATCCTTAGTCTGAAAATGATGACATAAGTGTTGTTTCAATCGAGTGATCTCATGCTGATCACTGCCTGTGATGACAATATCATCCACATATACCACCAGATAAATAGATCCAGAAGCAGAATGACGATAAAAGAGAGAATGATCAACTGCACTCCGAGTCATGCCAAATTGTTGAACAACACTGCTAAATTTACCAAACCAAGCTCTTGGAGATTGTTTGAGGCCATAGAGAGACTTACGAAGACGACTAACAAGACTTGACTCCCCTTGAGCCACAAATCCAGGAGGTTGCTCCATATAAATTTCTTCCTCAAGATCACCATGAAGAAAAACATTCTTGATACCCAGTTGGTAGAGAGGCCAATGGCTAATAGCAGCCATGGCAATAAAAAGGCGAACAATAGATATTTTCGCCACAGGAGAAAAACTATCAATAGAATCCAAGCCAAAGACCTGAGTGAAACCCTTCGCCACCAAGCGAGCTTTAAGACGATCCACTTGACCATCAGGTCCAACCTTAACAGCATAAATCCATCTGCAACCAACCACAAATTTTCCAGAAGGAAGAGGCACCAGGTCCCATGTGCCATTATGATGAAGAACACTCATTTCATCAATCATAGCTTGTCTCCATCCCGAATGTGAAAGCGCATCACCTGTGGTCTTAGGAACATATACAGAGGACAAAGAGTAGCAAAATATGATGGAGAAAGATGATGAAAACTAATATTGACTGTATACCTGGCTAGAGGGCGAGTATCATGAGTACCCTTACGAAGAGCAATGAGAAGGTCACTATCCGAAGGGACCGAAGCCGTAGGAGGAGATGCAGTTGAATGTGAGTCCACAGATACATATGACGAACTATGCTTGATCTCATCAGCAGAAGAGGTGATAGAAGGAGAGTCAGAAACATGGACGGGTAAAGACGGAAGGTAAAGAAGGTCACCTGGGAAGGACGACTATACAGAATCAGTATCCACAGGAGTAGTAGAGGATCCAAAAAAGGGAACTGATTCAAAAAAGAAGACATCCGCTGAGATAAAGTATCGACGTAAAGTGGGAGAGTAGCAACGGTAACCCTTCTGAGACCGAGGATAACCCAGAAAAACACATTTATGAGACTTGGGAGCTAATTTATCCAAACCTGGACCAAGATGATGAACAAAACACGTAGAACCAAACACATGTGGAGTTAAAGGATATAAAGCTTGATGTGGAAATAAAATTGAGTGAGGTACCTTATGATTGAGAACAGATATGGCATGCGATTAATGAGATAGCATGCAGTAAGTATAGTATCACCCCAGAATGTGTATGGAACATTACCATCAATTAACAAGGCACGAGTGGTTTCAACCAGATGGCGATTCTTGCGCTCGGCTACACCATTTTGTTGAGGTGTACGAGGGCAAGATGTTTGATGCAGAATGCCATGAGATGAAAAGAATTGTTGAAATTGATGAGATAAGTACTCACATGTATTATCACTACGAAAAGTACGAATAAGAATACCAAATTGAGTTTTTATTTCATTATAAAATAACTGAAAAATAGAAAACAACTCAGACCGCTTTTTCATTAAAAATAACAAGTACATCTGGAATAATCATCAATAAAAGTAACAAAGTACTTAAAACCCAAAGTAGAAGAATGGCGACTTGGTCCCCAAACATCAGAGTGGACCACAGAAAAAGGAGAAACAACTTGACGACTAAGACGACTCGGAAACGTACTACGAGTATGTTTCCCAAACTGACAAGACTCACAATTTAAAGTAGAAAGAGACGATAAATGGGGAACCATCTTTTGAAGCTTTGCAAGACTAGGATGGCCCAGACGAGCATGGATAGTAAGAGGAGAATCCACAGTGGAGCAGGCTGAAGAAGAGGGAACTAGTTGATAGAGGCCCTGAGACTCACATCCTTTGGTAATCTCCTTCCCCGAACTCCGATCCTGAAAGATGACAGAGGTTTTAGTAAAAGAAACAACACAGTAAATGGATTTGGTCAACCGACTAACAGAAAGTAAGTTAAAAGGAGAATCAGGAATATATAGAACATGATCCAGAGATAAATTAGGTAAAAGAAGAACCGTGTCAATCCCCCTTGATTGGACTAGAGACCCGTTGGCCATAGTAATAGTGGGAAAAGAACCAGTAGTACAAAGGGAAGTGAATAAGGACTTATTACCAGAAATGTGATCAGAAGCCCCAGAATCTAGAGTCCAAGGGCCAATAGAGTGCAACTGAGATATGCCAGCAAAAGAATTACCAGTGGGAGCAATGGATGCAGTAGGACCTGATGTTTGCTTCTCAGACCACCAAGTCACAAATTCGTTCAGAAGAGCAGTTGGAGGTTGTGCACTGGAAGGTAACTCTGGAGCAGAGGTACTAGAGAAAGCCTAAGCAACATGAGCATTCCGAGAAGGTGGAGGTGGCCTTCCATGAAGCTTCCAACATCGGTCAACAGTATGATTGGTCTGATGACAATGAGTGCATAACAGCTTTCCTTTAGAGAATCGACGTCCACGTCCATACCCTTGAGCAGCAAGAGCGGAAGAGTCAACAAAATCTTCTCTACGTCCACGACCATACCCTTGAGCAGCAAGAGCGGAAGAGTCAACAGAATCCACTGGGGTTATAGGCATCATAGGAGGTGCTGATGACGTAGAGGGCTTAGAGGGAATTCTAAGCAAGGTAGACATCACAGAATCCAGTGTAGGAACTGTAGCAGATCCTAAAATTTGATCCCGATTGGCAGACAAATGGTCAGGTAAACCATATAAAATGAACAACATAAACATTGTATTACCCTGTTCCTGTTCCTTAGTAACATCACCAGTGAGAGGCAGAAGTTCATTAAGATCATGAAGTAGACTCTGAGCTTTCCCCAAATATTCAGTCATAGGACAATTGAAGTCCCGAAGAGCAAAGGTAGTCACAAATTTCTCACCACGCCATAGAGTCTCTGGGTATCATTGGTGTACAGTGCTTTTGCCTGACTCCAAATAGCTTCACAAGTAATAGCAGGTTGAAAAATCTGCTTGATAGACAGATGAAGAATAGCTTTAATGAGACTACACACCTGAACATCAATCATCTTCCACCGTGTGCGCTCCTTTTCCGCCACAGATTCAGCGTTAGTGGTGAGATGGGATGTATAATTCTGCCCATCCAACCAAAGTCGCAGATCGGGAGACCAAGTGTCATAGTTGGACCCATCCAATTTATCCACACTCAATGGAGCAAGGATATAATTGGAAAAAATAGTAGACTCCAACTTTTGTCCAGCCGGAGTCCCAGAACCAGGAACATTGGAGACATGAGGGTCCATAATCAAAAAGAAATCAGAAAGAACAGATCACAAAACTAACCGGTAGAAGAGGGATATGTGCGTCAACGCAAAAAGATGTGGAAATAGAAAAACAAGACCATATCCAGAATCGTCTCAGCAAGATGAAAAAATCGCAACCAGCCGCGGCCGAAACGGAGGCTCCACGTGCCTCCACGCACCGCCGGTTGGAGGAGGGTGCTGAAACTTGCACGCGCACGTGAGAGCGCGTGGGTGGTCTTCTGAGGGAGCGGCCGGTGCCGGTGTGACCGCGTTGTCAAGACGATCACAGCGGTAGGCTGCGTGCCTAAAAATTCCACCGGACGGTGGTGGTTGACGGTACAAAAGCGTGAAGCGGAAGAAAATCGTCCGGAAAGTGACAACGAGATAGTTCCGGGAATTTTTTTTGTAAAATACGATGAACAGTGGGTTCACCGGAAAAAAAAATTCAAACGTTCCTTAGGCTCTTGATACCATAATGAATTTATCAATGGTTTATTCTTTTAAATAGTATATTGCTTAAACTTTATATATATATTCTTAAGATAATTTTAAATTTTAGCCTAGTAGCTTTGAGCATAAGCTGCTTCACAAACTCTTATCTTTCTTTATGTTTCTTTGTACTTGATGCGCACTGAATCTGCAACTCTGAAATTGACCACTCTTTACCATGATCAGGATGACTTCTTACCAAGGATAGCCACTCCATTGGAAGATATATTCAAGTCTCTTTTCTGGTATGTCTTACAGAAGAATTTGTATTTTATTTTATTATTATTATTATTATTATTGATATCATTTTATTTTAATAATTGTATTTCATTTAATGTATAGGAACTGAAAAATTGTATGATGGAGTATGTGAATAAGACTATGAACGTAGATGATGAAGTTGTTTCTGAAACTCCTCATGAAATGTCTGGAAGTGTTGAGACAATTAGGAGAGAAACATTATATGTTTGGAAGTCTTTTACAAAAATTGGTATGGACAAGGATGGTTTTGAAAAATCTACATGTAATTGTTGTGGTCGTGAATACGTAATTGGTAAAAATCCTAAGACCAAGACTAATTATGGAACTTCACATTTGAGTCGTCATATTTCTGTTTGTAAGAGTATGGAAAACTCTGAATCAAAAGACCAACATGAAAAGTCTAGCTTGAGAAAGGTTAATCAAATGACCCATCGAGAATTGCTTGCACAAGCCATAATTAAACATGATCTTGCTTTTAGTTTTGTTGAATATGATTTGATCAGAGTGTGGATTGATTATGTGAATCCTGATATTGTGATGCCCTCTAGGAATACAATTGTGCCTGATATTAAAAAAATATGCATCCAAGAAAAGGACAAACTTAAGAAACTCTTGTCCAGCCTTCCTAATAGAGTATGTCTAACTTCTGACGTTTGGACAGCATCTAACAGCGAGAGTTACATCTGTTTAACTGTCCATTTTGTTGATGAAAAATGGAAATTAATTAGCAAGATTCTTAATTTTTCTCGACTGAAACCTCCACACACTGAGATTGAATTGGAAGCCGCTATATTTGATTGCTTAAAGCAATGGGGAATTGAGAAGAAAGTATTTTCTATTACTTTGGACAATGCTGCTGTAAATGATAACATGCAGCTTATATTGTTAAACCATCTCCTTTTGCAGAATACTTTGTTGTGTGATGGTGAATATTTTCATATACGTTGCTCTGCACATATACTTAATTTAATTGTTCAAGAAGGTTTGAAAGTGGCTGCTGAAGCACTTTATAAAATCAGAGAAAGTGTTAAGTATGTGAGAGGATCAGATGGGAGGATGATTAAGTTTCAAGATTGTGTGGAACATGCAGGCATAGACACAAGCATTGGTTTGAGATTAGATGTGTCAACTAGGTGGAATTCTACATATTTGATGCTAGAAAGTGCACTTAAGTATGAAAAGGCATGTGATATTATCCAAGTGATAGATAGGAATTACAAATATTGTCTGTCATGTGAATAATGGAGAATAGGAGATAAAATATGTGAATTCCTAGAACCCTTTTACGAGACTACAAACATGATTTCAGGTTCATCTTATCCAACCTCTAACTTATACTTTGTACAAGTTTGGAAGATCGAGTGCATACTGAACGAAAACTTGTATAATGATGATTATACTTTAAGTGATATGTCACTGAGGATGAAAGAGAAGTTTGACAAATATTGGAAGGAATATAGTACAGTTTTAGCTTTTGGAGCTATTTTTGACCCGCGTTTGAAGCTTGTTTTCTTAGACTTTTGTTACACAAAAATTGATCCATTTACCTCCCAAAATAAGGTTAAAAATATAAGAGAAAAGTTTGAGAAGCTATATGAAGAATATGCGAGCAATCTCAAAGGATCAAGTGCTTCTAATTCTCATTCATCCATCAAATCCAATCTCTTACACAAGTCAAGTGGTGAAAGCAATAGGTCAAAAAAATCAAAATTATACATAAGTGTAAGTTCTTTCGTGCTAATTTAGTCATTTTTTTTCATTGTTGTTTCGTTTATATAATTGATATATCAAATTTTGCAGGAGTTTGAAAGGTTTGAGAATGAAAGTATGTTTGTTGGTGGTAAGAGTGAATTAAATCTTTATTTGGATGAACCAAAAGCTAAATATGGTGATGGGGAGGATTTTGACGTGCTTAATTATTGGAAGCACAGTGAGAATAGATTTCACACACTCTCTATTATGGCCCGAGATGTGCTAAGTATTCCAATTACTTCAGTGGCATCAGAATCGGCTTTTAGTATCGGTGGGCGTGTTCTTACCAAATATAGAAGTTCCACTCTTCCTGAAAATGTCCAAATGTTGATTTGCACTAGGAATTGGTTGCATGGTTTTCTCGAGAATCTTAATGGTAATGCTTTGAGTTATTATGCTTAATATTTTAATATTGCTTGGTTATGTAGGGATTGATTGTCTAGTTTAGCAGTTTTGTTTCAATTGGTTATAAGTTTTAGATGAAGATGATTCTAATACTAGTGATCATGAAACAACAACATCACAAGCCAATGTGCATCAAGAAGTTCAAATTGAAGATTAGAGAGGTATTTCTGTTAGTAGCTAGTTGAAATTTATAGTTTAGATCCATTGATTATGTGTAGGTTGAGCTTAATTGATTTAATTGTGATGATATTTAGTATTTACATTGATTTTGTGCAGAATTGATCCCGCGAAGTTGAGGCCACTGCTGCTGCTGTATATTTGGCATCCATTCTTGAGTATATGACAGCTGAATTTCTTGAACTTTTTGACAGCAATGCTTGGAATTTACATTGATAGCAATGCCTCCATTCTTGAATATTTACATTGACAGCAATGCTAGAAATGCATGTAATTAGAATATTTTGTTGCCTTGATTCAGTTTGTAGGAAAGTATGCTAACTTTTTTCACTTAATTCTTGGTATTATGAAGATTTAGTCATTTAATTTCTTTGTTACAATGTTGACATCTTATTGTAATCTGTTGCCCCATATGGATCACACAAGTCATTTTATATAAAATTAGTTTCCTCTGCATTACTATAAAATCTGTTTTCATTAGTGTTCCAATAATCTATGAGAATATGCTGTCACTTGTTTTTATATGAGACAATGTTGCTCCTTAATCTATTTTTAATGCAGGTAAGGACTTTTGAGATACATTGCTATATCAAATATGAATTTTTTTTTAAACAAAAAAATACATATTAAATTTTTGGAAGGCCCATGGGCTAGCCCTAACCCTTAGGGCTTTTGGCCCATGTGGGCCTATACCATTGTGGGCTTTTTGGCCCTAACCCACGCGGGCTAGGGCTAAATGGGCCGGGCCGAGCTACTAGCACACATAGTCACAAGAAGAAAAAATAGAACAGATGAACGGATTTTAAAATAAAATATTATTGTCTTCTATATAGATGACTAAATTGGGAGGTAAAAAATGATAAAATCAAGAAAATTTTCACCACAATATTATTATGATCAATTTTAAAAGAACATGTATGGTAAATAAACTAGGTCATAAAAGTCTGTAATATGTTTTTTTAATGACTTGTATAATAAATGAATTAGGTTAAATTAGGCTAAAAATTGAGCTAGATAACTTTCGCAAAGGCTTCAGGACTGAATAAAAATATCTTAAAATATATGCGAAATCATGATTTTCTAAAAATATTAAAGGACACTAGGACCTTTTAAAATTCTAATTGGGCAGCCACCATTATTTGTAGTATTCTAATTAGATAACTTATTTGATCGATAAGACACTATCATAGTGGCCAAATATGTATTTTCGTAACATATATTGCGTAAATATATATTAACAATATAGATTTTAAAATAATTTAATATTATAATATTATTTGATTGAATAATAGATTGAAATTAAATTTACTTTATTATATTTAGTAACCAGCCATTTATTTACTAGTACTTTTCACTTTTGAGTCATATTTTGTATTTTATTTTATTTTTCAAAATTTATACTATCTACTTTTAAAGAGATATATGTGTTTACTTGTCTGTTTGTCAATTTGAAGGTAATATGTGACTAATGTTGTTATGGGGTTAACTTGAATTAATTATAAACAAAATATAATTCTCAAATACTTTGAGATGCTCTCTGTTGCATTTTCTAATGCATGCCTCCTAAGTTGTAGGTTAATTCAGCATTAGTAAATACTGTTATTTACTTGCTAAGGTTTATAATGAAATTTAAACGCAAACTAACCTTTAATTAAATTAATAATATCAAAATAACAACTTTTAGTTTATGGAAATCTGTTGAGTAATAACAAGAAATATTAAAATATTCTTTTGATATATTGATATATTTTATCTTTTCAGGTCAGCATCTCAACAGTTAAGTTTGCCGAAGCTTACCTAAGAGATGAGCATATAAATGCAAAACAACATTCCAAGAAGGCAAAAGAAAAATTACAGATGGCTCATCAGCTTAGCTGTAAGGCAACGACAATAATTTTAAATATTATAACCTGTTAGCTGCTGTGGCAAAGGAAGGTGTTACGATAGGGGTTTAGTGAGCTGTTGTGGGAAATAAGTGTGTAAGAGAAAGAAGAGTGATTCATGTAAAAATGAAAATAAATGTGTAATGTTAATTTTAAATCTCAACACAAAAGTGGTTGAGATTCACTAAAAAGAAGAGAGAAAGAAGATAATGGATCATATTCTCATATTGTAGGAGATAATATTATCTCGTACAGTGACAAAAAAATATGTAAGGCCATGTGAAGAGAATAGGAAAAAAATAAAAAATTTCATCCCATATATTTTTATGTATGTGTAAGAAGTAAAATTATCTCATGATAGACATTAATTTCAACTTCATTTATAAAAACGACGTTGTAATGCTTGGAATAACTAATTTAATGATTCTTATTGGCAATCGACATTATCACAAGATTTAAAATTACCGTTAGTGTAGTTAAATATAGGTAGGTATTTTTGTCATAAAACTAAACATTATAATAATGTGATTTAAAAAAAGAGAAAAAAATTTGTCTTTTAAAATGACACAACTTGTGTCATTTCACACTCACAAAGAGGTGGGATCCACATCTTTTTTTTTGTCCTCTCTCTCCTCTATGATCTATCTCTTTCTCTCACTTAAAATGACATAATCTTACATCTCTTAGAATAATACATACTTTTTCCCTTAAAATAAAACTAGGCTAAAGCATTTTATGACTCTGCTTCTCCCCCGCCTCATTGTCGAAAGACGATTTGAAGTAGTTTTTGAAGTAAGAGTGGAGCTGTGATTGGGCACGAAGCTAAAGCCAAAAGAGCGACCGCACCGGAAAGATAAAGGCATTTGTTGAAGGACTTCACTGAGGTAAAAGCATTTGATAATGACATTCATTCTCTAACGAATTGGCTTCCCTTCCTAAACTGAAAATACTGTTTTGCTATCTCCTTACTTACTCCGCTTCCCGCGAAATTCTCACCCTCACCGTTCTTCTCCGATCGAACCTTTCTTTCTTAATTCAAATTTCTCTCTCTTTAATCTACAATCTTTTCTTTATCTTTCTTTCTCCAAACCATCCCACCAACCAATGTCCAGTAACCCTTGTATAGTCCAAGAAAACAAAAGATTCGTTGTTGAAGGCTTCCCAACCTAAGTTTTGACTTTGCTTTGATCTTTGTTTTAGGTTGTTTTGTCATTTTACAATTCTCAAGTCCTATCAAAATATTACACAACCCATATTGGATTATGGATATCTCTGAACTCAATTCTACAATGGTTACTCATTTCCAAAAGTTAACGGGCGTTTGGTACTGGAGAAATTTTTTTTTTGTCTGGGAATCTCGATTTTCAAAAATATGATTTTTACATTCAGTTTACAATAATATCCGAAAATTTAAAATTTAGAAAAATTCAGTTTCCCGAGAATCCTACAAAATGCCGCGTACCAAACGGCCCCTTAAAGGTATTATAAATTTTATATACAAAAAAAAAGGTATTATAAATTTAATTGAACTTTTTGTTTGTTAAATATTTCTATTTCAGCATTCACAATGGCTATTGAATTCACATCTTAAGGAAAGAGCTAAACGGAGTTTTGGTGTTTTTAATTAAAAGGTTTGTGATGATCGTGTTCTCGAATGCATTAATGTACTGTTGAAATCACATTCGATTAAACAAGAGTCACCAAAGAAAGATATTTACATGATCCAAGCCTTGGAGATGATGAGGTAAGATAATGTTGAATACTTTTATTTTGAAATGATGAGTAAATTTTTATAAATATAAAATTAATTTATATAAGTATAATTTTTGTCAAAAAATTATCTAAAGCTTACATTTTATTCTGACATTTTAAAACTTACATTTTACTGAATTTTCTTGACATAAATAATATAATTATTATAATTATAATTATTCTGATAAATAAGTCAATAACCAAACCCTTTAAAATTTTGGCGGGAGGCATGTAGTCCTCTATATAAATATGTGATGAGTAAATAATACTTTCTTTTTGTAAGAAAAATAAATAAGGCTTTTAATTATACTTATTAGAATTAAAAATTGAGCTAGATAATTTGGCAATGGCTTCAGGACTGAATAAAAATATCTTATAATTACAAATATATACAAAATCATGATTTTCTGAAAATGCTAAGATCTTTTAAAATTTAAATTGGGCGCAACACCCTTATTTGGTGTATTTAAAACTTATTTGATCGATATATTTAAAAATATTTAATATTATAATAATGTTTGATTGGATAATTGATTGAAATTAAATTTATACTTTATTATATTAATAACCGGTCATTTATTTACTAGTACTTTTGTACTTTATTTTATTTTTTAAAATGTATACTATCTACCTATTTTTTTGAGATAAATGTGTTTACTTGTCTGTTTGTCAATTTGAAGGTAATATTTCACTAATGTTGTGATAGGGATTAACTTGAATTAATTATAAAAAAATGTAATTTTCAAATACTTTGAGATGCTCCCCCCAATTATGTTGCATTTTTTGATACGTGCCTCCTGTAAGAATTCACACCTGAAATTAAGTAATTAATTATGTTAAATTAGGAAATAATTCCATAATTGACCCTAATAATTATTAAGAGGCTTTAATAAATATAGTAAGTGATTAAGAATGATGAAAGTCAGTTTTCGGAAGAAAAGTGCAGATACCGGTTCTGCTAGTCGATATAAATGCGTACCGAAAAAGTATCCCGGAAAATTATAATAAGTGCATGATAATTACTAGAATAATATATAGGACTTGTAAAACGTGTTTCAAGTCCAAATAATGAGAACTGGTGCCAGAAACTGATACTGGCTATGAAAAGCGCGTACCGGAAAGGTGCTCAGAAAAATATAATAAAAATATGACAATTCTTGTAAAATTGAGTAGGTTAAGAATCCTGAGTTTGGGATTAAAATGCTAAGCGTAGCAATTAAAGTTAATACTATGTGTTTAAAACGTAAGTGGCTATAAATAGCCTTGGCACATGATCCTAGGTCATTTTGATGAGCCTCCAGCGTGAGTTTTTCTGAGTTGTGAGACCAGCCACCTTGTCACTCTATTTCTTCTCCATTTTCTCACCAAAGACACCACCTTTGATCATGGTTTCTTCTCTTGATCAACATATCTTGGTGTGAGCCACCTTGTGAGAGTGAGAGGACCTTGCTTCTGAGTTCTTGTTTCTGCATTTTGAGTTTTGAAGTGCTAAGTTCCTGGTTTGGTGTTGTGGTGTCACATTCTTGGTTGTTGAAGCTCCAAGTGCCAACCTTTGTGAAGAAAGATCAAGTCTTGAACACCATTTTCGTGTACCCTTTGTGTCAACACATTGAAGCTGGCTTGTGAGCTCCAAGAGCACCATTGTTGGGCTGTTTCAAGCTTTGGTAAGCCTTACAACCTTTGATCATGAGTTTAATGGGTTAAAGTTGATGTCTTGGCATGTTTAATGAGTTAAGCAAGTAACCATCAATTGTATGAACCTTAATGTGCCTAAAAATGCATGCTTTAATGTGTTTAAGTGTTAAAAATGGAACCTTGGAAGGATATCTTCACGAAATGCAGTTTCTGCATTCTGTCGTGAAATATCCGGATATTTGATATCCGGATATGGGATTTGGATATCCGGATATTGGAATCTGGATATCCGGATATGGTCAATGAGATATCCGGATATTGCATATCTGGATATGTACCCGAGGAATATCCAGATATTCTGGGATTTTGTAGAATAGTAGCTGTGATGTGAGGAAAGTAGGCTATTGGGGGTTTGGGGACCCTAGATTGATGAAGTTGAACTTCTGTAATTAATGAACTAAGTCAGAATCATGTGATTAAGGGCTTGTGGCTTTGTTGGAAGCCTTAAGACGTAAATCATTAAAGGAGAACGTAGTCTTTATGTTAATGCTTTTGAGTTATGTATGTTGATACACTTGCTGGTCCTAAATCAGATTGTGATCTGCTGTGTGTTGGACTTGAGCGGTGAGGACTTTTGGCATTGGATAGTGAGCTTGCAAGGTAAGCTTTTGTGTCCTCGGTTTAGCCATGTTGTGGTTCCACCATGTCCCATAGGGGTATGGTTATATGCATGATGTTGTTTTCATGTATTATTTTGATAAATGCTATTGAGCTGTTATATGTGAGTGCCTTTATGATATGCATGTTGTGTTCCACCTATATGGTAAGCCTGAGTATGTGGCGCATACAAGATGGTGAGGCTGTGGGTGAGGTGGCGTTGTTCCTTGTACTTATTGTGGGGTTGTAGACGTACGTCTTGCATTTCTCTGGCCAGTAGAATAGTATCAACACACATGGCATGAATATCTGTTGCACTGCATAGTTTTGAGAACTTATATTGAATTACTGCTTTTGAACTTATATTGCACATGTAAGTGAGCTTGGGGTGGAAGATCCTTGAGGACCCCTAGTCTTACTGAGATTTTTGGTTTAGAGATCTCACCCCACGTTTGGGGAATGCTTATTTCAGGGTCAGGTAATGTTGAGACCTTAGGCGGCAGGAGGCCGGAGCTGAGTTAGATATTGATGATATTATATGCTGACTTTTTGGATGCTGGATATGCTTGCTGCTTATATGCTTTTAGCTTCATTTATAATTTTGGATTATCTTGTTGAGACGCTGTTGATTTGGTGAGCATGGGGATTGTCCGTGCCACGTAGACTTGTTATGTCTTGTTTTAATTAGAGTTGTATTAATGTATCAGGATATTGTCCGGATTACGTGATGTAATGCCGTGACTTAGATACTCACTTTATTTATATATTGAGGTATTTCAGTAGATGCCTTATTGCAATTTACATTCAGGCGATATTTTATGAAATTGATTAAGTAATCCAGTTGGTATTTGATAATGACGTCATAATTGAAAAAGAAAAAGAATATTCCGCATTTTTAATTAAGCGTAGCTTAATACGATGTAATGATAACACTACCGGATATATACGGGGTGTTACACCTCCTAATTGGTAGTTGAGTTAAGCATTAGTTAATATTGTTATTCACTTGCTAAGGTTTATAATGAATTTTAGACTCAAACTAACCTGTAATTAAATTAATAATGTCAAAATAACAACTTTTAAAATTTTAAAATATACTTTTGATATCTTGATATAATTTATTTTTTCAGGTCAGCCTCTCAACAGTTTAAGTATGCAAATGAAGCTTACCTAAGAGGTGAGCATTTAAATGCAAAACAACATTCCATGAAGGGAAGAGAAAAATTAGAGATGACTCATGAGCAAAACTGTAAGGCAGCTACAACAATTTTAAATATTAAAAATCGTACAAATGGCATATGGAGATTGGATTTGCATGGTCTCCGTGCAAAAGAAGCTATACAGGCATTGCGTGAGCGTTTGGAGAAAATAAAAAATGAGGGCTTGTCAAGAACACATTTTCCTTCGAATAAAAATAATAAGGAAAATGAGTTTGTTGATTCAATCCATACAAAACAAGTTGGGCATGGGCCAACCATAGAAGTCATAATAGGTATATTATTATTATTATTATTTAAAAAAAAAGAAAAAAAACATAGGTTCTTTATGTAAACAAAATGTAGTTTGAATTGATACAATGATAAAAAATTTATTTCTAGATGAATATCTTTTCAGGATTTCCTTACCTATAATTTTTGTTCTGCTGTAATTTTCCCATGATTTTTCAATTGTCTTCTTTAGTCAGGTATTGGCAAACACTATATCGAGGCAAACCTGTTCTTCCATTAGCTGTGAGGAGTTTCCTTACCGAAAATAGGTGAAATACAATCTGTTGTAAAAAATATATATCTTAGTCACGGCAATATAGTTAATTAATAGTGTTTCTTATTACTTTATTTCTTCATTGTTGACATTTATCTTTAGACATCGTTTCTTTTGAGGATATAAGACCAGGAGCAATCAAAGTGTGGCCCAACTTTCATTGAGAATAAATAATATCATTTTTGTCTTTAAAGAAGAATGTATATATATATTTTGTATTCATATTCCTACTGCATTTGTACGATTAGTTGACCATGTAATGATCCAATTGTATATGCTAATTTCATATTAAATAGATATATGCATTGTGATAACATCTTTTCCTATCAAATTAAGGACAAATTACACTCTTCGGATTCAAGAGCTAAATATCAAATGGTGGATGTACATCCTAGATCCATATCAATAGCTTCGAATGAATGACACTAGTCAAATTGTTGTCTTTTCTCATAGCGAATAGGTGTTCTATACTTCTATCCCAATGTGTTTCTTGCAAGCTTAAAAGGCATTTTAGAACATATGCTTGCTGTCACTATCCCTCATATGCTCCCCACAATGAGAGGTATATTCCTGCTCAATTCAAATCCTGATAGTCATGTATGCAACATAACAATTGAACCATGCTCTAGTATTGCAACCTGAAATGTACATGAACACTTGACCCAATGAAAAACACTTTTCTTCCGCCCCTAGTAAGTAAACTGAAGGTCATATCAAGTAATGCTTGTTTTAGACTAATCCCTAAAAAGATAAATCATCATACTACCTGCAAACAGAAACAATAAAGGGCCGAGAATTTCATGATAATAGTTTAAGAAAACAGAATAAAACTGGACATACCATTCACTTCAAATAATTGCAGGATCGACAAGAACTCCATGAACAGAACCTTCCTAGTTCCTACCACATTCATCTTTCACCCCAGCATCAGCCTTGGCAATTTCCGTTTATTCCTTTTCCAATCCCTCATTAAGTCTTGTAGCAACCTCTTCAAGTCCCTCTTTATTTCGCTTCACAACAGGCCAGACCTCTTTGATAGTTCTCTCCAGAAGCACCCCACCAATCACACGAAAGCATCTTCTAGATTGATCATGTGGCTGAATGGTATAAAAACCAAACTCTGCTCGTTAACTCTCACTTGCAACTGCTTGTTCATCTATTGGTTCTTTGCGAAGGAAAAGATAGGGAAGTTTAAAATATTGGAAATATATAGAATAAAATGCAATAACACCCGCATTCCTAATCTGATAAACAATACAAAAACAAATATAAAGATTTCAAAACATCACACATTTCACACATACTTCCTCATAAATTTCTATGTAAGAATCTCATACAAAAAGAATTCTTTTTTTTTTTTCAGTATTCAATCAAAGTATATGCTGAAAATGAAAAAGGTCTATTACCATTTTTATAGATTCAGCCAGTGTATTTCAAATGTAAAGAAATTATCCATAAAGAACAGAACATTGAAAGGCAAATCTACCAACACATTGACTAATAAATATATGAAAGGAACACAATTTTAAGTAGCACACACTAAGAAAAAGCAGAACAGCTGAACAGATTTTAAAATAAAATATTATTGTCTTCTATATAGATGACAAAATTGGGAGGTAAAAAATGATAAAATCAACAAATTTTAACCACAATATTATCATCATCAATTTAAAAAAAAATGTAACATAAATAAACTACGTCACAAAAGTCTGTAATATGTTTTTCTAATGATTTGTATAATAAATGAATTAGGTTAAATTAGGCAAAAAATGAGCTAGATAATTTTGTCAATGGCTTTAGGACTGAATAAAAATATCTTAAAATTACAAATATATACAAAGTCATGATATGACACTATCATATTGGCCAAATATGTATTTTCATAACATCTATTGCGTAATTAGATATTAACAATAGAGATTTTAAAATAATTTAATTTTTTTTAATAATATAATAATTTAATAATATTTGATTGGATAATAGATTGAATCAAATTTACTTTTATTATATTCGGTAACCAGCCATTTATTTACTAGTACTTCTCACTTTTGAGTCATATTTTGTATTTTATTTTATTTTTTAAAATTTATACTATCTACTTTTAAAGAGATACATGTGTTTACTCATCTGTTTGTCAAATTGAAGGTAATATTTGACTAATGCTATCAATGGCGGAACTAGATGGTCACTTCTGTCCGCACTTGCAAACATGAAGTTCTAATTTATTTATTTGTTTGAGTATAGTAGTAAAATGTGATGTTGGTTATATTAGGCTTTGTTATACAACGAGAGATGAAATGAAAATGAATGGAATACGATAGGATGGAATGAGATGTCATATGTTTTATTGTACATTTTATGATGTCATATAACAAATCAGTTTGATTAAAAAAAAGTGTTGGAATAATTTTTTATGTTAAGGTGAAGTTTTTTTTTCTTATTTATAATTTTTTGTTTTTTAATCCCTGCATGGGGAAATATATTGTAACAATCAAGTATTGTTACTATCAATATTACTACCAATCAATTTTACCGTTGGATCGATTATGTTGATCTAACGGTTATATTTATTTTCATCTTTGTATAGTTATGACCCCCCATATTTAAAGTGAAAGCATTAAATATGGAAAATCATAATCATACAAAGGTGAAAATAAATATAAAGTATTAAATATGGGGAATTATAACCATACAAAGATGGAAATAAATATTACTGTTGGAATTGCATAACCGGTCTAACGGTGAAATTGATTGATAGTAACACTACTTGGTTGTTACAATATCTTATCCCTTAATGCATTTAAAATTTTCTTAAGAAACAAATTTCTCCAAACCAACGTCATTAAATGTGCCGACATAAACAACATTTTTTGGGTCCGCCACTAAATGCTGTGATGGGGGTTAACTTGAATTAATTATAAACAAAATGTAATTCTCAAATACTTTGAGATGCTCCCGCAATTATGTTGAATTTTCTGATGCATGCCTCCTAATTTGTAGGTTAATTCAACATTAGTTAGTACTGTTATTTACCTTCTAAGGTTTATAATGAAATTAAACTCAAACTAACCTTTAATAAATTTATAATGTCAAAACAACCACTTTTAGTTTATTGAAATCTACTGAGTAATAATGTTAACATATTTTTTTTTTGTATATATAGGAAAGAAAAGAGAATTACACAGCAAAGTTCCTAGGCAACATAGTGCCCTTCCTATCATCTAACACCAACTGAGCACAGCCCACAGGGCAACTATCATACCATTGAGTATCCCAAATGTACTGCCTACCACTAGAAGCCAGCCAATCTGCCACTTGGTTGCTCTCCCTATACACATGGCCAATCTCAACCCTCCACTCTTTGTCAATCATATCTCTGATTCTGGAAACCATCTCGTGGCAAGGATGAGTCTGCACACAACCTTCTTTCACTAGTAAAACAGCCACCAAGGAGTCACTGTCAATCATAATTTGTTTATAACCATGCCCCCAAGCCCAATCTAGGCCAATCAGGATACCCCAGAGTTCTGCCATCAACGCCGATTCAGGGTATAGTCTCTTGTAGAAACCTGAAATCCAGTTGCCAAATTCATCCCTGGCTACCCCACCACAAGAAGCAGATGCCAATTTCTCAGAAAACGCCCCATCAGTATTCAATTTAATCCAACCAGGCCAGGGAGGACACCAACTCACCACAAACTCATCATGTTCCCCAGGAACAAGACCAGCTGCAGACAACATACCATTGACAGTGTTGATATTAGCAACATAGATAGAAACTTGAGAGAACAAACCTTGGGGGGATGAACTTTGATTATTGAAGACTAAGCTGTTTCGATCCTTCCATACCAGCCAGCAGATCACACAAAAAAGGAGCCTCCATTCTTTGTTGCTTTTCCTCCTATACATATTTTTAGCCAGCCAACTCACCAAATCCAGCTCAAGGAAAGTCTTCATATCATTGCTATCAACCCAGAATTTCCAAACCTAGAAACCTGAAATCCAGTTGCCAAATTCATCCCTGGCTACCCCACCACAAGAAGCAGATGCCAATTTCTCAAAAAACGCCCCATCAGTATTCAATTTAATCCAACCAGGCCAGGGAGGACACCAACTCACCACAAACTCATCATATTCCCCAGGAACAAGACCAGCTGCAGACAACATACCATTGGCAGTGTTGATATTAGCAACATAGATAGAAACTTGAGAGAACAAACCTTAGGGGGATGAACTTTGATTATTGAAGACTAAGCTGTTTCGATCCTTCCACACCAGCCAGCAGATCACACCAAAAAGGAGCCTCCATTCTTTGTTGCTTTTCCTCCTATGCAGATTTTTAGCCAGCCAACTTGTTGGACGTTTAGCAAGTGCACTAGTCGTACAAGTAATAAAATGATGAGTAAGATCGTTCCCACGAGGAATTGTGTTCAAACACCAATATACCATAGAAAACTAATTTGAATCAAATAAAAGTTTGTAAAAATCATGAATAAATTGTCACCAGAAAATTGATTGTAAGTAATTTGACACAAAGTAAATGTGGATTAGGAATTAATAAAACAACAAGTAGTCAGAAAACAACTTTCCTCCACAATAACCTATGTAAAAAAAACTGATCATATGATGAATTCCTTTCCATGTGATTTTAATCAACTTTTTACTTATCATCAGGATGTAATCCCTTACTACCCTGATGGATACATTAATCAGAAACCCCAATCCCTTGGTGATCTCTTTCTTAATACATGCATGAATTACTAAAGTTTTAAGATTACATCAGAATTCTAGCATCAATCCCTTGAGTACTAGAATTCTGATGTTGAGATTATCAAATACAGAAGTCATATAAACATCCCTGTTCTATATTACTTCCTTGATAAAAATAATTAAATCAGAAAATCTCAAATCAACACATGAAAAATACTTCATCATATTAATCAAATCAACATAGTATTATCATGGAGTTCTATTGCATTCAGACTACAAAGACTCTACTCAGACATGACTAAGGAAGAAATAAGAGAAGAAGAAACAAACTTCATTTCCATGTTGAAAGTCTTCAATCTCCAAACTATTACAAGGAAATCCTAATACAAAAACTAAGAGAATTTAGAGAGAAGTCAGACTAAGTTTAAGAGAGAGAGAGTTCAGATCCCTCAGATCCAGATTTTTTTCTAAGTGTCAAGGCTTTGCCTTATATAGTGTTACAATTAAAAACAGAAAACTGATGCGGGCGCTAAAACGTCCATAAGTGACCGTTTTAGCGTCTATGCTTTACGAATGCTCAACTGCTTTTAACTGATTCCAACGCTAAAACGTTAAGGAATGACCGTTTTAGCGTCCAAACTTGGTGAATGCTCAACTAACTTTAACTGACTCCAACGCTAAAACGTTTGATTTGGACGTTTTAGCGGTGAAGACCAGAATCTTTTTCAACTTTAGGGCGCTAAAACGCGTATTGCAGGCCGTTTTAGCGCCCAAGACCAGCAATTTTCCATCTTCTTAGTGTAGCAGCGCGCTAAAACGCTCTGTGTGGACGTTTTAGCGCTCATCACCAGCAAGTTTTGGCCTCTTCCTGTAGCAGGGCGCTAAAACGCTCAGTGTGAACATTTTAGCGCTCAACACTTAGGCAATTTTTCTCCTCTTGAGCTCCAGAATCTTCTTCCTTCTACAGTTGTCTTTCAAGCTTGCTTTTCCTACAAGAATCATACAAATTTCCAATAAAGCTCTTGAACTTGTAATTGAGGACATCTTAGGACATTAACCTAGTTTTTCATCATTTAATCACACAATTTGATCCTAATTCCTGCTAAACACCATGATGAACTAAGGGTTCATCACAATTCTCAGATTTGAATATTGTTGTCCTCAGCAATAACTTTAAAGACAGAGAAAGACTTGAGATTCTTTACACATGAAATTTATGAGGTTGGATTGAAATATGACAGATCAACTTTCCAAGATACAATCTAACAACCCAGTAATCTATCTTTTACTATGACTTGCTTAACCTCATTACAATGACTTTCAACAGATCAGTAAGATGAAATGCAGAGACCTTCAACACAAAACACCCCCTCACTTGGAACTTCTCAAAAATTGTGAGAATAAACTCTCTTGCACTCTAGTGTCTAAGGGTGTACTCATCACTCAATCTCCACTGCACTCAAACTACTTTAAGCTTGCCCATCTTCTCACTTTCCATAGTGACAGTGATTCATAAGCAGAACAAAAGAGGCTTTGATGGTATGACTTGACTAAGAATAGGATTCTGTATAGAAGAAGGAAAATTGGCTTGACACATAGTTGGCTAAAGGTAGGATTTGATGTTGCAGAAGGTTAGATAGATGAATCAGATTTAGATAAGAGGAGGATCACTATTGAATTTATCTATGTACTCCTTAATCCTTCTCATTCTCTTCTTCCTTTTTCATTTACTCTTTTCACCAACTCTTCTACAACTTTTCTTTTTCTTGAACTTCCTTCCTCCTTTTCTTCCAACTTTCAACACTTTGTGTTGTTTTGATTTCCCTTTTTCCTCATTTCCTTTTTCTTTTCCAAACCAAGCACTTTGTGCCTTTACTTCTTTTTTCTTTTTCATTCTTCTTTTTCTCCAAATTTCCAACATTTAACACTTAATATTTTTGTTCATTGCAGAAACACATTTCTCCAACAGAGTTTTCCTCCTTACCCCTTATCTGAACACATAATCCGAAAATTTAGGATCTGGAATAAGTGCAAGGCTCTTAGTTTTATCACAAAATTTTTGGCTTAAGGCTTCCATACAATAGGAAAATTTGGTTCAAAAGAAAAATGCCTCAATGAACTCTACTTTACAAACCATGAACTATTTCAAGTTAGAAACAGGGCAAGTTCTAGAGTTACTCATACAGTGAAGTGCTCTCTGAACAAAAATTTTCTGTATAGGCTCTATGTCTCACAGTTCAGAGTGCATGCTTGAATTCCTCTATATACATCAAACTGATCTCTCTACTCCTCACATAGCATGAGTATTGCAAACATATCATTTAGCACACATGCAAAGATTTCAAATTGCATCAAAAATTTTTTTTGATCAATCATGTAAAACTTTGATCATCCTATCCTCATAAAATTCACATCATCTCAACTCTAAATCCAACCTTTGTACATATACAACACTACCTAGACTACCTAAAACTACATTCACAAGAATTTAAAAGAAAGGATTGAGATGTTTCCCTGTTTGTCTCATCAACTGTGTGTCATTATCAACTGTGTGATACCACCATAATCATGTCATTCATTCACACCCCATTCCCAGATTTAAACGTTGCTGTCCCCAGCAACTAATTTAAATCTAAAAAGCAGTTGATAAATTCTGAAACACATTCACATATCAACAAATAGCATCAGTACTATTTCAAAAGTGCATCATGCAAACAGAGAATCTCAATGTACTAACAAATGTACAAAATTAAAAATAATACCACAGGTAACTAAAAGTATCCAAAATAAAACCATAAAAACAGAAAATGTGTAAAAACAAAATGAGGAGTCTAGTCAGTAGACTCTTCATCATCAGTAAACACCAAATATGAGCCTGGATCAGCAGTAGGCAAGGGGTTGTACTCAGGATCAATACCCCTGTCCTCATCCATAGCACAAGTATTAGCAGCAGCAGCAGTGGTCTCTGTTGTAGTAGCATCAACACCAGGTTGTCTCTCTGAAGTGGGTGCAGCATGGGAAGATGTAGCACCATCAGCAGGCGCAGCTCCATCCACATGATCAGCATAGTGAGTCCGGGCCATTGCCTCAAAGGCTTCCTCCTCATCAGAATGAGGGTATACAGCAGGCTGGTAATCAATAACATCTAATCCCTGAGCCTCACATATAGATTTCAACATCGTCACCATATATGTCTGAAATGAGTGCTGGCTGGACTGCATAAACCGGAAACGCCTGCGCAAATGTCTCATTCGAAAGTCAGTGTTCACCGTCCATTGCTCCCCTGACCTTAGCCTCTCTTCTAATTCATCATCACTCTGAGTTGTAGATTTCCTACCAGGAGTCAATCCTGTGACCTCCCCTCCTCTTATCTTCAATTGCTTTATTATCATTGCGGCATCAATTGTAGGGTGCAATTTAGTTGGTGCCCCATTATCAGTAACATCTACACCAGCTTTCTGACAAAGAAATTTAATCAAGGAACAGTGACCCAAAGCAGCAGAGTCACTGTCAGAGTGAGCCATATCATAAATGTTGTCTTGAAGGAGAATAGGAAGTTCCACCTTCGCCTTTGTCATGATAGTGTGAATCAGGACAGCTCTCTTCAGGATAACCTCTGCCTGGTTGGAAGAGGGCATGGCATTTGAGATTACAAAGTGAAACCAGACTCTAGCCTCACCATTTAAATGCCTCAACCAAATCAACTTAGGAGCAACCTTATCCTTGGTTAACTCCCAAGTTTCACCAGGTTTGGCTATAGTCTGCAAAATAGGCTCAGCTGCCCCCATCTTGGTCCAGGTTTCAAAGTTTGGGTCACTCCTCCTTGGTGGAATTTCAATATTCTGCCAGTTTCTCCTGAACTCACAACTGGCATTGTGGATATAGTCACAGAAACTTATCTTCAGCAGCTTTTGGATGGTGTGAGCATCATACTTCACTTTCTTTCCCCTCACCCAGCTAGTGAAGGTCCTATGGCCTCCTTGATCTCCATTAAATGCATTAGCAAAGAATTCCCTTGCTATGTTAGGACTGCTATCACCCAATATTCTTCCAAAAGTTGCCCAATCCCTGGTCTTCAGCTGAGATTGAAACTGAGGATATTCATCCTGTTCTAGAACAAATTTTCTTTCTCTCACAAATGGCCTCTTGGAAGTCTTGTCAGTATGACGTCTCTCATGTTCCTCACTTTTCCAAAAGTGAGCATCAAACTGTGGGGTAGGCTCAGCTTCAGTATCTCCTCCTTGATTCACTCGGGCTCTCTTCTTATATCTCTTCTTCCCCTGTGTAGAGGGAGCTGGTTGAGAAGGAGAAGACATTGTGCCTACACAACAAGAGAAAATCAGTCCAAATGTCAAACAATTACATATCATTAATCCAATTCCACAATTCCCAGATTTAGAACTCTTGTAGTGGGGAATTTGGATCAAAACATGTATGAATTACAACCCCAGAATGCCATATTGTAGACCCTCAACTTTGTATGAAACAGGGCCTGGGCGCTAAAACGGTCACACTGAACGTTTTAGCGTCCTGGCCTTAAACGTGTGTAAAAAAATTGGACGGGCGCTAAAACGGTCACACTGAGCGTTTTAGCGCCAGGCCAATTTTTGGGTCAGGCATTTCCACGAACACCTTGTGTGTGTGTACGCTGGGTTGTTGTTTGAAGACAATTTAGAACCAACACGCGCTGGATTTGTTGTCTCATTCCCAAAATATCAGTCAAAAGCAATAGTTCAGGAGAATAATACAAATAAAACTAATATCAACATGCAATCCTACGAATGATACAGGCAATCAACATGTGAAATGCCCTAGAAAATGGCCAATAATCGTATGCTTCAGATATGATATGTGATGGAGGGAAATGAGATGAGATACATACCGTGATGTTGATGAGAGGATGTGGAAGAAACTACGAAGATGGATGATACAAATGTGAGATAAGAACCGTGTTGTGGAAAAGAGAGGCAAAGTATACGAATGTAAGAGTAAAAGAGAAGAGGAACTCTGTTATATCGAATTAGTGACAGGGCGCTAAAACGTTGGCTTACCAGGCGCTTTAGCGTCCTTGTCCAGAGAAAAATGCACACTTTGTGCATCACAGCGCTAAAACGGTCAGACTGAGCGTTTTAGCGCGTTTGGCCAGAGTGCCTGTATTGGTGTTGTTGGTGAACGCTAAAACGCTCATAATGAACGTCTTAACGCGCACAACCAGAGATTTTCATAATGATGGAACTCTTGGGACGCTAAAACGGTCAGAGTTGACGTTTTAGCGCCCAACACATAGCAATAAATTTCTCTTTGATTTTTCAACAAAATTTTCCCTTTTTCTTCTTCATCTTATGGATATGGTATGAACATGGAATTACATACCTAGTACAGTGGGTTGCCTCCCACTCAGCGCTTGTTTAACGTCACGGGTCTGACGGGTATGATCTATTTTACCTCTAATAGAGCAACTGTCAGTAGTTGCCTATCCACAGCACTTCCAACATATAACTTCAATCGTTGACCATTGACTGTAAAACTTCTGTCCGAATCCAAAGAACTGATTTCTACAGCCCCATACGGTTTCATATCTTTTACCACAAACGGTCCAGACCATCTAGACTTTAACTTCCCTGGAAACAGCTTCAACTTGGAATTGAACAGAAGTACTTGATCCCCCACCTTGAAGTCTCTAGGTGTGATCTTCCTATCATGCCATAGCTTTGTCTTTTCCTTATACAAACTGGCACTTTCATAAGCAGACAAACGAAACTCATCCAATTCATCCAGTTGTAATAATCTTTTCTGTCCCGCTGCTTTGGAATCAAAATTCAGATATCTCACAGCCCACAAAGCCTTGTGCTCCAATCCAACTGGCAAATGGCATGCTTTTCCAAACAGCAACTGAAATGGAGACATCCCAATAGGAGTTTTGAAAGCGGTCCTATATGCCCATAAGGTGTCATCAAGTTTCTTGGACCACTGGGTCCTAGCATTCCCAACAGTCTTCTCCAATATTCTCTTCAATTCCCTGTTGGAAATCTCAACCTGACCACAAGTCTGTGGGTGATATGGAGTGCTTATTTTGTGCCTCACTCCATACTTAGCCAAGGCATACTCCACCATCCTATTATCAAAATGAGTGCCCCCATCACTAATGATAGCTCTAGGGACTCCAAATCTTGAAAATATATTCTTTCTCAGAAAAGCAATCACCACCCTGGAATCATTGGTTGGTGTAGCTATGGCCTCAACCCATTTGGAAACATAATCAACTGCCACCAATATGTACTTGTTAGAGTAAGAAGAAGGGAAAAGTCCCATAAAATCCATACACCAAACATCAAAGATTTCCACTTCCTGGATATTGTTCAACGGCATTTCATGTCGCCTAGAAATATTCCCAGTTCTCTGACAGTTATCACATGCCTCCACAAACTTCTTTGCATCCTTGTATAAAGTGGGCCAGTAGAAGCCACTCATCAATACTTTTGCTGCAGTTCTCTCACCTGCAAAATGTCCACCATATGCAGAACCATGACAATGCCCAACACATCCTTCTGTTCTTCCTCTGGAATACACCGTCGGATCGCACTATCTGAACATCTATAGAAAAGATATGGCTCATCCCAAATATACCTCTTAACATCATGCAGACATTTCTTCCTCTGTTGCCATGTTAAATCCTTAGGCATCAATCCAGCAGCTTTATAGTTGGCAAAATCAGCAAACCGTGGTGGGGTACTGATAGATAAGACTTTATCCCCAACCACCTCTGTTACAGCACATATTGCCAAAACATGTTCATCAGGAAACTCTTCTCTGATCACTATTTTCGGTCCTTCTTGAAGTTCTTTTTCTGTAATCCTGGATAAGTGATCAGCCACCAAGTTTTCAACTCCCTTTTTGTCCTTGATCTCTACCTCAAACTCTTGCAACAATAACATCCAGCGGAGCAACCTGGGTTTAGCATCCTGCTTGCTTAACAAATACTTTAAAGCTGCATGGTCAGTGTAAACAATAACTTTTGATCTTAACAGGTATGGCCTAAATTTGTCAAATGCATACACAATAGCCAGTAATTCTTTTCTGTAGTAGCATAATTCTTTTGTGCATCATTTAAGATCTTACTGGCATAGTAAATGACATGCAACAATTTATTCACTCTTTGGCCCAATACCACTCCTACAGCATAGTCACTGGCATCACACATTAATTCAAATGGTAATGAAAATCAGGTGCCATCATGATAGGTGCAGTGGTCAACTTTTCTTTTAAATCATGAAATGCATGCAGACATTCATCATCAAACAAGAATTCTTGGTCCTTGACCAATAACTTGCATAAGGGCTTGGCAATTTTTGAAAAAATTTTTATGAACCGCCTATAAAATCCTGCATGACCAAGAAAACTCCTCACACCCTTAACATTTACAGGTGGAGGAAGTTTCTCTATCACAGAAATTTTTGCCCTATCCACTTCAATTACATTCCTAGACACCTTGTGTCCAAGAACTATACCTTCCGTCACCATAAAGTGACACTTCTCCCAGTTCAAAACCAAGTTACAGTCTTGACATCTTTTCAAAACAGAATCTAAATTCCCTAGACATATGTCAAAATCAGACCCAAATACAGAAAAATCATCCATAAAAATTTCTATGCATTCTTCTATCATATCAGAAAAAATGGAAAGCATGCACCTTTGAAAGGTGGCAGGAGCATTGCATAAGCCGAAAGGCATCCTCCGGTATGCGAATATTCCATATGGACATGTAAAAGCAGTCTTCTCCTGATCCTCTGGTGCCACAGCTATCTGATTGTACCCTGAATAACCATCCAAGAAGCAATAGAAAGCATGTCCTGCCAACCTCTCTAGCATCTGATCCAAGAAAGGAAGTGGAAAATGATCCTTCCTGGTTGCCTTATTCAGCCTCCGGTAATCAATGCACATTCTCCAGCCAGTGATTGTCCTTGTGGGAATCAACTCATTGTTCTCATTTTTCACCACAGTCATCCCCCCTTTCTTGGGCACGGTCTGCACAGGACTCACCCAAGCACTGTCTGAAATGGGGTAAATCATCCCAGCATCAAGCAACTTCACCACCTCCTTCCTCACTACTTCCTTCATAGTGGGGTTGAGTCTCCTCTGTGGTTGCCTTACTGGTTTGACCTCTTCTTCCATCAATATTTTGTGGGTGCAAAAGGAAGGATTAATACCCTTAAGATCTGAAAACTGCCATCCAATAGCCATTTTATTCTTCTTGAGTACCTTAATCAACTTCCCTTCTTCCTCATCAGACAACATTGCATTAATGATTGCTGGATATGTTTGATCATCCCCAAGGAACACATACTTCAAATGTGAAGGTAATTCTTTAAGTTCTACCTTAGGTGCTCCTTTTGGAATGTCATCAATCTTCTTCTCAAGCTCTTCCACTTCTGGCTCTTCTTGATAATCTTTTGTACCTGTCTCTTCTTCTGATCTTTGTTCCTCAACTGGGAATTCTTCTTTTTTATTCACTTCTTGCACAACCTCCTGTATCACATCCAATCTAAAACAATCCTCCACATCAACAGGATGCTTGATGGTTTCAAATACATCAATTGTGACTGTTTCCTCATCCACCCTTAGCAACAATTTTCCTTGTTCAACATCTATCAAAGATCTTGCAGTTGCTAAAAAGGGTCTTCCTAACAATAGAGGACTTTCTGTATCCTCTTCCTCCATGTCAAGAATCACAAAATCCACTGGAAAAATAAACTTGTCTACCTTGACCAAGACATCTTCAACCACACCTTCAGGCCTCTTGATAGATCTATCTGCAAGATGCAGAATAAGATTGGTCTCCTTCAAAGTGTTGATTCCCAAAGCTCTACATACTGTCAACGGCATCAAGTTTATACTGGCTCCCAAATCACACAATGCCTTTCCCACCTCCACATCTCCTATAGCAATAGAGATACTGAAGCTTCCAGGATCTTTCATTTTTGTTGGAAGCTTCTTCTGGATTAGGGCACTACACTCTGCTGTTAGGGCCACTGTCTCACCATCAGTTAATTTCCTCTTCTTAGTAAGAAGATCCTTCATGAACTTTGCATAGTGAGGCATATTTTCCAGTGCTTCAGAAAATGGTATGTTAATTTGTAAATTTTTGAAGATATCCAGAAATCTTGCATAGTGCTGTTTCTGAATCTCTTGCTTCAACCTCTGAGGGTAGGGAACTTTAGCATAGGGAGATAAAATAACTGGCTGTTCTTTCTTGTCAGCCATCTTCTTCTTTTCCCACTTCATCATCTTTTGTGGGGAAGCATTTTTACCAACTTCTACCTCTCCTTCATTCTTATTATTCTTCCCTTCCTCTTCTTTATCAATTCCAACTATAACATCTCTAACAAATACTTCCTTCTCACTTTTCTCATTTTTCATCTTCTCTACTACTTCATCAGAGACTACATCTTCAACCACAACCTCTTCTTCATTCTTTTTATTTTCCACATTCTTTTTCACTGGTTGAAGTACCAACCCACTTCTTGTCATAATTGCTTTACAGTGCTCCTTAGGATTCACTAGTGTATCACTTGGAAATTTCCCTTGTGATCTCTCTGATATCTGTCTTGATAATTGACCAATCTGGGTCTCCAAATTTCTGATTGATGCTTCCTGATTTCTGAAAGAAGTTATGGTCTCCTGCATGAATGCAGTTGTCTCTTCCCTGAATGAATTAGAACCTTGAATATAATCCTGAGTTGTCTTAGATAACTGAGCAAACGCTTTCTCCCATGCAGCAGGATCACTTGACTGCTCCTTCATATGTGGTGGTGGAGGATGTAATGGTGGATTCAATTGATGGTTGGAACTATAGCTGAATCCTGGGTGTTGATTCTTGTTTTTCCATGGTGGCATATAAACATTCTTTCCCTGATTGTTGTAGTTCCTTTGATTATTCTGATCATACCACACTCCATTCACCTCTGCTTGTTCTGATGATCCCCCATAATCACACTCCTCTGTCACATGGCCCTTGCCACAGATAGCACATACACATTTGGTTTCCACAGAGGCTACCTTTTGTGAAGAGAGTTGCTTGATAAGGGTATCTAATTGTTGCTGCTGTTGTCTCTGTGTCTGCATCAGTTGATCATTCCTTGCCAACAGAGCATCATACCCATCCAACCTGATGACTCCTGTCCTTCTGTCAGCCACTGGGGCATTATCAAATTCTTGAGATGCTAATGACTCAAAGATATCCAAAGCTTCTTGAGGGGTCTTGGTAGTCAATGATCCACCAGCAGTGGCATGCACCAAGGTTCTAGTGTTAGTGGTCATTCCTTGCAGGAAGATTGCTGCTTGTTGCCATGCCTCAATTCCATGCTGTGGACATTTCCTCAACAAAGTCTTGAACCTCTCCCAAGCCTCATAAATGGATTCTGACTCTTTCTGCTTAAAGCTTGTAATCTCATCCTTCAACTTGGCCCTCTTGGATGCTGAGAAAAACCTTTGCAAGAACTTGGTTTGCAAATCATCCCAAGTTGTTATACTTCCTTGTGGCAATGATTGCAGCCATCTCCTTGCATCATCCGTCAGTGAATGAGTGAATAGTCTCAACAGAATTGCATCTCTTGTGACACCATTTATCTTCACAGTATCACTCAACAATAGGAAGTTCTCTATGTGCAAGTAAGGGTCCTCTGCACTGGTTCCAGCAAACTGATCCTTCTGCACCAAATGAATCAAAGCAGGCTTCAATTCAAAGTTGTTGGGCTCCACTGTTGGGCGCACAACACTCCCAATTGGAGGAATCACTGTAGGAGTCATGTACTCTCCCAGTGTCCTCTGTGGTGGTGGTGGTCTGTGATTCTCTGCCATTATATCTTCCTGATTAACCGTACTTGATTCACCAATTTCTTGCAACTGTCTCCTTTGCCTGGCTGCCCTTTTGTGCTTCCTCAATGTCCTTTCTAATTCTGGATCATACAACAACAAATTCGGATCAAGTGTACCTCGCATATACCAGAATCAAAATTGACCAGAAACTTAACATAAACTAAAATACTGAAAATAAAAGGATTCAATCTCAGAATTCTATAGTATCAGTTAGTGTTGAAAAACAAATTCCCCGGCAACGGCGCCAAAAACTTGTTGGACGTTTAGCAAGTGCACTAGTCGTACAAGTAATAAAATGATGAGTAAAGATCGTTCCCACGAGGAATTGTGTTCAAACACCAATATACCATAGAAAACTAATTTGAATCAAATAAAAGTTTGTAAAAATCATGAATAAATTGTCACCAGAAAATTGATTGTAAGTAATTTGACACAAAGTAAATGTGGATTAGGAATTAATAAAACAACAAGTAGTCAGAAAACAACTTTCCTCCACAATAACCTATGTAAAAAAAAACTGATCATATGATGAATTCCTTTCCATGTGATTTTAATCAACCTTTTACTTATCATCAGGATGTAATCCCTTACTACCCTGATGGATACATTAATCAGAAACCCCAATCCCTTGGTGATCTCTTTCTTAATACATGCATGAATTACTAAAGTTTTAAGATTACATCAGAATTCTAGCATCAATCCCTTGAGTACTAGAATTCTGATGTTGAGATTATCAAATACAGAAGTCATATAAACATCCCTGTTCTATATTACTTCCTTGATAAAAATAATTAAATCTAAAACGTTAAGGAATGACCGTTTTAGCGTCCAAACTTGGTGAATGCTCAACTAACTTTAACTGACTCCAACGCTAAAACGTTTGATTTGGACGTTTTAGTGGTGAAGACCAGAATCTTTTTCCACTTTAGGGCGCTAAAACGCGTATTGCAGGCCGTTTTAGTGCCCAAGACCAGCAATTTTCCATCTTCTTAGTGTAGCAGCGCGCTAAAACGCTCTGTGTGGACGTTTTAGCGCTCATCACCAGCAAGTTTTGGCCTCTTCCTGTAGCAGGGCGCTAAAACGCTCAGTGTGAACGTTTTAGCGCTCAACACTTAGGAAATTTTTCTCCTCTTGAGCTCCATAATCTTCTTCCTTCTCCAGTTGTCTTTCAAGCTTGCTTTTCCTACAAGAATCATACAAATTTCCAATAAAGCTCTTGAACTTGTAATTGAGGACATCTTAGGACATTAACCTAGTTTTTCATCATTTAATCACACAATTTGATCCTAATTCCTGCTAAAAACCATGATGAACTAAGGGTTCATCAATAAGTTATCTACATAAATGGTATTAAAAAACAATCCTCCTTTAACTTTTAAAAACTTATTTTTAGTGGTATATCAAACTGATTTTTATGAGTGAGTCATCCTAATGGGAAAATTTGCATGTAGTTTTGCAGCTCCTCAATCGTGGGGAAGTAGTTATGGATTGCAATCGGAGTGTCCTATACTGTTAAGGGCCTGTTTGGTGTGATGTATAAGGCCTGATAATATAAGCTTATACTATACGTTATGACATTTTTAGTTGTTTGATGTGACCATTGTTGGGTGTGAACTTGTTGGTTTCTTAAAATATTCTTATAAAGGACGTTCCCTTACTTCAGTTCATCAAGAGAAAACACATTCGTTCTCTTGACTTTAACCCAAGTGCGCAAGTGCACGCATCAAGTAATAAATGAGACTATTAGTGCCCAGATTATCGTTCCCACGAGGATAGTACTCTAAGTAATGCCTTAAGCTGTTTTAAAAAGAATGAAAATGAGAAGAAAAGTTAGTAATTGATCTGTTTGGTCAAACGTTCCCTGCTGTTTTGACAATGTTCCTCAAGAACAATAGTTCAATATGACAGCAAACAGCTCCTCGCGTCGTTATATATGAAATCCTCCTTGATGAGAGAAGGAATGACAATATTCATTGGAGATTTGTAGATACAATATTGAATAAAGAAAATAACAATAGCAATAACAATATTTAAGAGACAACAATATCGAATGGTAAAACAGTTTTTAACACAAGGAATGGATCCACTGTTCCATTCTTAAATAGCTATATTCTCAAATCAGGACTTAACCCTTTTGGCTTTGATCAGGTCTTTTCACTGCCAACTTTGATTCCTCAGCTCATGACTAAATGGCTCACAAGTTTCCATATACCTATGGCTCACTTGACTCCAACAGTTACTAAGCACAGGACCTTTAGTGAATGAGGTGGTCCCTTATTCCTAAGGCAACCAGCAGTGTGAAATCCCTTCCTTATGGAAGTTCCTTTCTCAGTATGCGTTCAATTTCCATTGATACACAATGAATATAACACACTTAACCATAGAAATACAAAAGCTTCAGTACAAGAGTTTTGAAAATAGTTCTTTAAGAACTTCACAGTTTTTCCGTTCCACAAATAACTTAGCCCATGACTAATACTTTAAACATAATTATTCCAAACTGAAATCTCATAGACCCGAGATTCAGTTCAGAGATAACGAATGGAAACGAAGAGAAATAACACGTTATATTAATCAGAAATAAGTTAGGTTATACAACAAAATGAAAATGGAGAAGTATGGTTGTTGCTTGTGAGGAGTCTCAAGTGAGTGATACAGAACATATGAGAAGTTGTTGTCACTTATCTATTGCTAAAACTATACAACTGAAATGTAAAAACTATAAAAGAAACTAAGTGATCTCTTCTTAAGGAATTCGATGATCTTCTTCGTGCTGGGACATCCTATTTATAGGCAGAAGAGTGGGTGGAAAAGCTTGTAATTTCCCTGGAGTTGTTTTCTTGACTGCTTGAAAGGGGCGGTGTGAACAATGCGCAGAGGGGCGCAAGTTGCTGGATGGGATACTTACTGTAGAGATTTTCCTTTTCTTCTGCAGTCCCCATGCCTTACTTTCCTCTTATCCAATGAGAACTCTTTATTCCCTGCTGTATACGTTTCTTCGTGCTTGATTGTTGTACCCCTTATGCTTTATGGAAACTTCTTTTCAACGTTTCCTGCAAAGTGGTTAGAGAGATTGAGTTAGTGGAGCAAGTGTATTTAATGTTCCCAATTCGTTCATCTTTCTCTATATTTTCCAAAGGATTACGTCATCATCCGTTTTCCACTGTGTTTTTGTCATAAAGATATAAAACATGTGTTTTTAGTGCTAAAGTTGCTCATCAGGTGAGGGAACAAATGATATTTTACCAACAAAATGGGCTTAGATGGGAACGAAATTTCGTCCCATCAACCATCATATGGTATAAGTTTATACAGCAGGACCCCTTTATACATCAAAATGATGTATAACTTAATCAAGTCTAGGAGGGTAGGATTAGGCCTGAACAGGGATTGATGTATTAATAAATGCAATTCTTAAAAATTAATATATTATTTTAATATTAAAATATTAAAATAAAAAATAATTTTTTAATATATAAATTTCAAAAATATTGGAGATTTTTCTTTTTATAAAAATTAATATATTTTTTGTATACGCTGATCAACAGATTTCTATAAAAATTAATATCATCTGATATATTTGGGAGAATTATATAAATTCATTATTAAAAGATAATTTTTTCAAAAATATTTATTTTTATCTTATTTAGTATTATACAGTGCATTCCCAAACATTGGATAATATGATCTTATACAATATCATGCCAAACACTGAATAGTATTAAAATTTAATCAGGTCTTATACAATCAAACCTTATATTATCAGGTCTTATACTATCATGCCTTGTCTTATACTATGTACCAAACAGGCCCTAAGTGAACAAAAATAGTCAAGAGCAATGTTATAAAACCCGGCCCGATTTATGACTCGGTCGGAGTACCGGGTCAGTGGGTCACTGGTTCAACCAGTGGGTCATTGGTTCAACAGCTTAAACCAGATTAATGTGTACATATTTATAATTATACAAAATTCTAAAAAAACAACAAAATATGGCTTAATATAATTTAATAATTAATATATTATATTCATTAATTATTTAATTGTTTTATTAAATTTTTGAATGAAATTTAAACAAATAAATAAATTATTAATGATATAAATAACTGTAGAGAATTCAAATGTTGGATTGAGTCCAATTCAAATTATCCATGGTACCAATAGAGGCCCACCTAGAAAGTATAAAATTTTAAAAAACAAAATTTTATTTTTAAAATTCAAAACTAAAAAAATATTAATAAAGTTTTAAACCTTTCAAATTTCAACTGCATACCTCCTAGAACCCTACGTTTACTTTCTTTCAAAAATCAATCACACATATTTCAAAAACACTCATTTATTACTCTACTATCTCTCTCTTACCCATTATTTCATCTCTTCTTTCTCTTTTATCTCTTCATTTCTCTAGTTTTTTTCGCTTTACTCCTTTCTCTTTCTCTAACCCATGCTCCAAGTACTGGAGATTATTTCAGCTCTCTTTCTCTTTTATCTTTTCATTTCTCCACTTTATTTCTCTTTCTCTTACCCATGCTCCAGTTATCGAATATCCAAAGCAAAGGAAGAGTGAGCTCCATGCCAATGAGTTCCTTTATACACAGGAATGAAACGAGACCAGACCATTCAACATTCCAAGGATTCTCATGCCTGATTCATTGCTCGCTCACCATATCCTCCTTTTTTTATCTCCATTTCTGTCAAAACGGTCTAACTCGGTGAACCGGCGGGTCACCGGTTTTAACGAAACCCGGCCGAGTTACACGGGTCATACCGGTTGGAACGCATCTCCGATCCATTGAGGTACCCGAACCGGTCACATGACCAGTTTACCGATTCGCGGGTTGAATCGGCCGGTCCGGTCCGGGTTTTATAACACTGATCAAAATAATAAAGATAGAGAGCCATCTACAATGACATTTATATCAAAGATCAATGATATCTCATCTTTGATGAAATTTAAAATAAAATGAAAATAAATTTATTTATAATATTTATGCAAAAAGTTAATATTTTGCAACTCATTGACTTTTAATTAAATTTAAATAAGAATTAATATTACAAGATTTTATGGGATTATTATCATTATCCCAATATCACTAGGGGTGTTAACGGACCAAGTCGAGTCGAGCTTTGGTCTTAAAAAGCTAAGCCTGTGTTTAAATGTTTAGCTTGACCAAGCTTGTTACCTGTTATAAATATAATTATCGGCCTGTGGCCTGACTTATTTACAAAAAATAAAATCTTAGTTTAGCCTGTTTAAAAAAAAAAATAAGACAACAAAAATTTATCCAAACGGAATATACAATCAACAATACTAGTAATTCCATAAATATTCATAAATTCAATATATATCCAAACAACATAATATCGAACAAAATCATTCAAATAGTTTGTTTAACCAATAAAATGAAGCGAAATGGATTGAGGAGAAAGAGAGAGCTAGTACAAGTAGTATAAAAAAAAATACTAGGCCGGCCTGAGAGACTCTAAGGCCGAGCTTTTGAATTGAAGTCTGAAGTTTTTTTATTAAACGAGATTTTATACAAGTTCAAGCCTGATGTCAACAACCAATTTTAGACATGTAAGTTTAGGCCTTGACGAGCCGAGCCAAAGGCTCCTGGTTCGTTTAGCATCCCTAATTACCACTACTAGAAAAGACTCCATTATCGATGGAAAATATTCTGTCAAAAATAATGATAGAATTTTTGACGAAAATTAAATTATGTCGAAGATAGAGACAGAATTAGAGACGAAAAAAGATTCTGTCATGACCAGTTACACAATTTTTTTTATGGAAATTAAATTCCGTCAAGTTTTTTGACAAAATCATTTCCAATTTTGACAGAATTTTTTTTCGTGTAAATTTTTTTATGAAATATTCTTTCGGTTGAAATTTTTTGACCTACAACAAAATATTGCCGGGATGATTTGGGACCATCCTCAACGAAATACTCTACCTAAGTGATCATCAAGATCTTTCTAATTGCAGCTGCGCTTAAAATCGTGACAGATCGTTCACTTTCTTTTCCTTATAAATTTCGAGCCCTATGATGTTAGTAGTCTTCTAAGAAGCTTAGCACATCGGTTGGTGATATGACCTCTGTGATATACAGAATAAAATTATATAAAACAAAAAAAGCAAACTGTGCTATTGAAATTTTTCCTCCTTCTGAATCAAACCTCAAAAACATAGTAGGAAGAGTGATCTGCTTTCAGAAACATTTGATCATAAACTCTTAAAGGAATATAAATTATTGAAGCATGTGCATTGATTAAACAATAAAAGAGGATTGATATATACAAAAATAATTTGAGTTTTTGTTATAAGATTGTATAGAGGTTTATGAAATAACATAACTCTGATAAGAAGTGCTCTTCCTATATATCTGCTTTGTAATTTTAGTAAACAATGGTCAACAAATTCAAGGAAAAAGGACTAGAAATATTTGCTCCATTGTTCTGGTAAACAAATCAAGTACTTTACTGATCCATTTGGCCTAAATGTGGTACAAAGGTAACACTAAAGTAATTATAATTTAAAAGCAACTAATTCAAGGGTCCAAATAAATAGATGGTACTATGAAAAACTTGTTCAACATAAACAATAACTAATATTGTAACATCCCGCATAATTAGGAACTTATATTAATTATAATTAAGACTGTGAAACATGCTTGAAACCCGAATTGAATATAGGTGTAGTATGGAATTAAATTAAGTAGGAAAAAATTAATTTATGGTTAGTATGAGTAAGTATATATATGCTTTAAGAAACTAAAATCTCTGGTTAAAAGAATAGGATTGATTTAATATAATCTATAAAATATTTGATTAATACTTAGAAGAATTAAGAATAATAAAACATATAAGGTAAGGGTCATGAGGAAAGGAATTGGACCCTCACTTACACTCATGGGTTTCGGCCCAATGTTTTGGGATCAGCCAAGCTAGCCAACCTCTTAGTTAATCCAATATCTTACCTCAAGGAAATCTGAATGAGTGTTCCCCCATTGGTCAAGTCAGAATGCATGTGAACTCATTGGGCAAAAGACACACACCTATCCTACTTACTCTATAGTCCGCGCAAGGGAGAAAAAGAAGCAAAGGTTGGCCTTTTGGTTCAGTACACTAATTAACATACCATGTCGTTTTCCTTGAATCCATGCGCCAGTACCCTTCTCAATAGAAGACTGGTTGTTTCTTTTGATTCAGAATCAAACCTAATGAACCTTTTCCCCAAGACCGTAGACCAACTAGAGAATGGACCAGAGTTTGCATGTTAAATTCCTCCCTTGTTTCCCTCTAAACCATGAGCAATTAGAGAAGAAAAACGTCATCTAAGTCTCATTCATTTGTTCCTCACTGATTCAGTCAGGAGCAGTAATCTAAAGGGACAGCATCGTGAGCTCCTTATCTTCTCCTCCCTCTTGTTCAGCCGAAGGAAAACTTCAATGAGGTCCAGCCTTGGTTGGGTCCTCTTCCCCATTACATGCCGCTGAAAATCGATTTAATACAAGGAAGACCATTGTCATTTATTCTGACCCCCTTCTTTCTTGTACGCAAGAGCAAGAAGGAGAAGATGCAAGCACATAGCTGGGTAGTCGGCTCTCCTAGTGTTCGAGCTAATTTTTAGTGTACAAACAGAAAGGTATTGAACCAAACCTAAAACCCTCTTGACTCTATTTGTTCGGCTGCATGTGTACTAAAGAAGAATATAATTTTGTTCATCCCTGTCTCACTGTTAAGTTCGCCCAATGCATGAAATTAAGAAGTATTAGGAGTAATTCCCTTTTCACCTTCTGTGCGGCTGTAAAACTCGTGGTCTTTGGTATGTAAATTCAAAGAATTAATTTTGTGAAACTAGAGAATAGTTCCCTGTTATGCGCTTGGGTTGTCTCTTGAACCAGTACAAGAATCTAACTTTCCTTGCTGTAAATACGTGAGGTCAGCATGTTGAGATTAAAGTGGTTGGAACTAAGTGAATTAATAGAGCTTGTTAAACTCAAACCCCCTCTTTTACCCCACCGATTTAACTTGCATGTGCGCTTGGGAGAGAGAGAAGTTATTCTGTTGTCATGGCTAGCTCTTTGTTCTGTTTTGTAAACAGTCCATGATCTTAGTGCATGTGAGTTAATGAACTGATCTTGGGAACTTGGGTCATGGTTCACCTTAAGTTCAGAACTGTCTTTTTAATTAGAAGCAAATTATCAAAGCTTACATGTACTTAGGGTGAAGTAGACGGCTTATTAAAAGAAAACCACACGGACACATGTTGTGTAAAAGGGCTATGTGAATTAAAAATAGTAGACTCCTAGGGAATGGTGGAGGAACCGAACTGTATATGTATTCAAGACTTGGGACTTCTCATAGTTAACAACTTGGTTACATAACATTTCAGTCAGAAAATTTAGCTAGCTAAGGACTATGAAATCGGTTAAAATACAAGAGTTAAAGAGCATTGATATCAATTATGAATTATAGGAATCAGAATTTGAAATTCTGTTTTTGGCTTGCTTGCTTAGGTGCACGTTACCCTTATTGTGTGGGCTGAATCTTGGTGCTAATTGATTATTGCTTGGACATAAGGTATGTGTAGACGGTATTACCTAATGTGACTATTGGCTAGTGTATGGAATTGTGATGTGTTGCTCACATTTGTTCTATGTATGTTATGATGATGATGAGCCAATGGTAAGAATATGAAAGAATGATATGATATATGCATGCATTTTACATCATAATACATTTTTGTGTTGGGTGCGATTGCATAACATGGCATGTATACTTGATTCATGACATCTTGAATATATATATATATTTGTATTGAGGACATGTGACTGAGCATGCATCATATAGGCATGCCTGGTACCAGGAGAGGGGACACTTGGCTTCAGTCTGCATAGGTTCCACAGTGGGATTCACCTTCATGGGAGCCATTAGGAATACCCACTGTGATGCTACGCGCACGACAGTGCTATGAGCGTAAAGGAAAAAAAGGCGTTATATACGCGTTATGATATATGATGAAAATGATTAAATGTTTGAAGTGACTATTTATGATTTTGTGCCTAGTTAATATTGTTGCATTATGGTTTTGTTGCCACACTACTGGGATTTTCTCTCACCCCTTTGGGGCTGCTATTTTTACAAAATGGCAGGAAGACGTAAAAGCTTTTGAGGACTTGGATATTTGATGTTGGCTTCTACTGTTTGGGCATGCTGCTATTGATGTGATATTTTATGGATGACTGTATGAAATTGAGAAGCTTTTATTACTGTGAACTATGATTTTATTATTGCATTACGATTTTATGACCAGCAAGTATTTTGGAAACAGATGTTGAAACGTTTGCGAAAAGGATTTTGACATGTTATCTAAATGCTGAGTTTTGAAAAGTCTTTGCGAGCACTTTGTAAGTTGCCGTACTGGGGCTACGGACCTCCGATTTTCTTATAATTTATATGCACGCGTAGCCCTAGGTGTCTAGTTTCATTATATATAAACCTTGCAAAGAAATTCTGAAATATCGATTTAATATGAATTTTACCAGCCAGGACATTTGTGATATTTCCACTATTTTCTCTCTTATTTTGCGAGTTATGTTTCGAGGGGCAAACGAACTCCAAATCACTATTATTTTATATGAACGTGAAGCCCCAGATGTCTAGTTTCCAGATTACAAAGAATATATTTTTGAATCGTTGAACTGGATTTTATACGGAGTTTTAAAGACAGCAAGGTCTATCAAGAAATTTATATTTTTAATAAGTTTAAGAAATTTTGTGTACTCTGATTTTTGTAATTAACCAGATCCCCTCTTTAGTTTTAATTGGCAATGTAAAAGCGAAATTTTTTCAGTCTCTAAAATACTATTAAAGAACTCTAATTCCTCTTAGCAAACAACTCTCTTGGAGGCCTACAAGAGAGGGTGTTACAAATATTCTCCTGAACTCCAATACAAGAAACTTTGCATAACCAAACATGGTAAGAATTAAGAAACTCTTAGTTAGAACGAACATAGTTTATGCAAATATCCGTCGCCAGTCAGCTCATGATGAAGTAAAAACATAAATGATGATATGGAAGAGGATTAATTTACATAATAAATCTTACCAAGAAGTTCTGAAGATCTGTAAAAGGCTATGGTATTTTATACCAAGTTATTGTTTTACACTTAAAGTGAAAGAACTATAATTGATGATAGAAAAAACATACGGGGCTATTTAATTATTTTAGTAAGACAGACAGTTCCATATTCGTCAAAGAAGCAAAAGATTATAGCCTTATCTTCAGCAAAACATTAAACATGTGAAAGAATTTCGAGATATATAAAGCAATGTCAAAGATCTCAAGCTACAATTTTTTGTGACATGTCCTCGATAGCCACTACTAAGTATCCAATTTTTCATAATCGCTCAAAGCTTATATTGAGCTCAAATTTCATTTCATCTAACGAACGGTTGAAGAAGAAGAGATTGAGGGAAAGTAGGTGTACCGTTGGAATCTATAAGCCCACTATGTACCCTTTGAGGATAATGTTACTGTATGGATGGTACCCCTAGCTGAGGTAATGACCAGGCTAGAGGGTATTGCTCCAAGTATAAGCAAGCAAATATTAATGGTGGATAACAAGTATATGGCTTAAGATAAACGGGTATAATAACATTACCTAAAAGAAAAGATTCTGCCATGCCCATGAGGGCTATTTATAAGGAAAATGGTGTGGGTTGGTGAGGTGGGGGTCAACCCTCCTTGGGATGTGCTCCCTTGATGGCAGTGTTAGGCGCGGTTGGCGCTGCCACAATGGCAGCGCTGCACCCACTGCATCAGGCGATGTCAGCACTGAGCAAAGGGGCAGATTCCTTTTGCAGTGCTTATGGCGACTGCCTTTTGTGGTTAATGTCCCAAGGTGGGACATTTTGGTGCATCTCTTGGACGTGCTGCAGTCTTGGAGGTCGTGAGGGTCCACGTCAGCCCTAAGGGCTGATGTGGAATAAGGCTGAGGATTGGGCCTGAGCAGCTGGGCCGCTCCAGTGCTTGGGCCATCCGGAACAGGAGCCCCCCAGCTTGACAGTTTGTGGTGCCAAGTTAAAGGCTTTGGGTGTTACCTTTAGGGCGATCACCTTGATTGATGTTGGACGAGTGACAGTTTGTCTTCAGCTCTTCCAAGGGTATTTTAGGTTTTCATTCTTCTGGAATGACTGGCGTTCTAATTGGGCGTCCTCCAAGAGTGAAATTACTACAAAGCCTCTTATCGCCGTGGCGCTAGGAGCCCTCCAGCCTGGTAACAAGCATAGGTTGATGCCAAGGTAAGTAGGATTTGACGACGCCTTGTTTGGCGATGTGAAATACTTGAGCGCGTTTGGTGACAGTTGTAACTTCTTCTTGGTGACGGTGATTGGTTGATGATGTAAGTGAAAGGGCTGCCACTTCTGGCACTCTTAGGAGGCTTTTCAGTTTTCGAGGAGTTGTCATGATGAGCTGCGTCCATCATTACCAATTGCAAGTATCTAAACGTCAATTATTTATGGCGCATTAATGCGAAGTGATGGGTGACGTGTTTTCTTGAAATGACCCTTTACCCCCTCATCCCAACCGCCCATTGCACGATGAGAGTGTCATCTCACGGTTGAGTGGTGAGGGTTTACACGTGTACGAACGAAATGACCCTTTGAAAAGTGACGTGTCCTATTCATTCGTCGTTTTGTCCCTCATCTCACCGCCCATTGTGTGATGACTGTCATCAACGGTTGAGTGAGGGGAGCTTGCGCATGCACGTGCGTGACCCCTTTTTCTTTAAAAAAAGGGGGAGACCCTTCGTTTGGGTCCTTCTTTACGCGAACCATATTGTTGTGCTCTCCTCCTTCCTGCCTATTTCCTACTCGGTCCAGCGTGATTGTGCCGGTCTTCTTTCTTCTCCTTTTCTGCGATTACAGGTATAGTGTTGCTTCTTCTTTGCTTTCCTTGTTTCTTTCTGGTTTTCTTCTGTTGTCTTTCTGGTGAAGGTTGATGGTTAGGCTTACTGAACCCATCCCTGGTCTCATACTTCCTGAACCAGAAGTAGAAATTAAGGAAGAGGAGTTTGATGAAGCCTTTGAGGCAATGAAAGACGATGTTGTGAGGCCAGCCATGCGAGAACATCTTGCTAGTCGTGCCCCCAGTCGTCATTTGGTTCCTGGGGTTGAGAAATTGCCCCACGGCAAGGTACCCGAACTTCTGGGTTTTAGTGAAGAGGAGATTCGAAATCTCCTTCCCGAGAGAGCTTTAGGGCCTGTCCTCCCTTATGTTGGCGAGGCGTCTTGTTCTAATCCTCATAGTGGACGCCGTGAAGCAGTTGGGGAGGGAAACTCTAGATCAGGCGGGCGTTCGTCTGCAAGATCTAGAAGGTGGCATTCAGGAGAGACAATCGAGAGGGCCAGCCTTTCCTCTTCACGGAGGGATCATTTTAGGTCATCTGGTGATTCGCAAAATTCGCGGATCGCTTCTTGTAGCTGCGTCTCGCGGTGTTCTGAGCTTGGGGCCGGGCGACTTATTCGACCGGTATCCAACATTAATCGCCTGCTTCAGAACCGTCCCTTAGAGTATTATTTCCGCCCTAGCCCTTCTTCGGTCGCCCCTCAAAAGCCTTACGGTCAAATTCCTCCCATCTCCAAATCTTTCCATCGTCGTATGTATGACGAGTCTACAGAGAACCGCTTAGGTAAATACCACCTAGAGGATGGTCGCCTGATAAGGGATGGCGTGTGGGACGCCATATTTGAAGACATAGGGCTTTATAAGATACCGCTTGCTTGGTGGCCTTCAAACCTGAGCTATTCGGATTTTTACTGTTCGAGTTCTTCAAACACTTCGGACTTTGATGGTGAGTTAACCGTGATGGCCTTCAATCCTGAGTTTTTTTTTTGGCGTGGGGGAGGTATTGGTGGTGATGGGAGTGTTGGTGGGTCGTCCGGTTTCTCTTCGCAGTGGTCTTCTAGCGTTGGTAAACTTGTGGATTGACTGTATTTATCACTCCCAGGTGGGATTCTTCTTAACTAATGGAGATTGTTCAACCGTCAGGCCGCCTCGAGGCGAAGGACTGGGTTGACCCGGAGATTGCGACTTCGTCATCCAGTTATGCAGATCGTGACATCCTGGTTCGTCACTATAAAACTGAGCCTAGCTTTATGATCACTGAAGATGGTGCTCATGAGGCGATGTGGCAGCCGTCCGCGGTTACGAGTGATCGCCGGGCCTGTGACGAACCTAGCAACATGGCGAAGCGTCGGTGGCGTTTCATGGTTTACAAGACTCACTTTAATGACCAGAAAGTGAGATTTTCGCTTACTGAGTTTGAGATGGGGGTATTACCCCACTTGCAAGTTGCACCCTCTCAGCTTCATCCAAATCCCTGGGCGTTTGTTCGGGTCTTTGAAAGCATATGTCAGTATTTTGGATGGGCGATCTCTGTACGACTCTTGTTTTACTGCTTCCAGGTATCTCCTTCAAAGAAGAAACTTGGAAGGGTGTCGTTGAAGGCGGGAACTGCGCTAGGAGTGATTTTTGCTCAGTACGCCAATTCGTACAAGAACTGGAAACACATATTGGGCGAGGGAGAGCTTCCTTTTTTTGTAGATTCGGCGAGCGGAGAGTGCCGGTTTCCCTTGTACTAGACTAAGGCCCATTACGAGATACCCGCCAGTCAGTACTTTTCTATTTTTGGGAGTTTGACTCCTGAGGAGGTGAAGGTGGTTGATTGGTTAGTGGAAGTGAAAGGGTTTTTGGACCGGTGGCCTACGAAGCAGGTGTTGTGTCATGGAGGTGTGAAGGCGTTCCGAGTTTTACTTTCCTTTGCAATGATCTAGATTTTCTTCACTTGTTTGTAATTATTTAGTGCTAACTTTTTTCTCTGTTTGCAGTTGGAAGCATGGTGCCTGATGCGTTGAAGCTTGCTCGTGACGCGGCTGCTAAGTTGAGAGCCAAGCAGGGGGTGGCACTTCAGCTTCAAACTATCCTTCCTTCTAAAAGGAAAGACGTGGACAAGGGGAAGGATAAAGAGGTGAGACCAAAAAAGAAGAAAGTTCGTTCTGCTGCTGACATCCCAGCTGGTGAACTTGAGAAACGGGCTAATCGCCCCATTATTAAAGAATCCATTGGCGTGACTGACCATTCTTCTGCCAGTGAATCAACACTTGGGTCTGGATTACGAGGTGCGACAGCAAGCTTGACTCCTCCCAGATCTTTCCAGGCGAGACGCACTGAGCCTTCTGAGGACGGTCTGACTCGGGACGGCGCTCCTGAAAGTGACCAGGCAATTAACAATGCTTCCGGCGAAGGAGGGGATGACCACCCTCGTGGGCCATCTGAGGCTGTAGGTTCCCCTCCTTTTTCTGAAATTCCTGTGAGCAGGGCGCTCAGCCTGTCGGAGAGGGACCTTATCCATGGATTCCCCAATATCAGGCGTCCCAGGATGGTAGTGCCTGCGCGTTTCGACCGCCAGCAGTATATGGACTGCACCCAAGTGATTATTGGCCGTATCCTAGGCCAACAGGAGATTGCCCTGGATTTGACGAACGATGTTCCCAACAGGAGGATCGTCTTGTTGATTTGGGACGGCAGGTTGATAGCTTGACCGCTGACGTAGGGCGCCTTGGCAAAGAAGTTGCTGATGGGAAAGCTTCTTCAAAGTCTCTGTCTGCAAGGTTAAAGACGACAGAGGATGCGGTGAAACTATTAACCGCTGATAAAAGCAATCTGAGACAGTCAGTGGAGGATTTGAAGAAGGAAAAAGAGATTCTTCAAGCAGAGAGAGATCAATTATCTTCAGATTTATTTTCTGCGCAAGGGAGCCTCCACGCCAGGGATGACGATTATAAGAAGGCTTCTGGGCAAGTGGAAAAGTTGGAAAAGGCTCTGGCCGATCTGATGTATGATTCTTTCAACAATGCCCTTCAACAGGTTGCCGTCAGGTATCCTGGTGCTGACTTGACTGGCCTGGATCCGTCTTACGATGTTGAGGATGGCCAGATTGTAACGCGCCTTGAAGGTGATGTTGTGAAGGTGATTGAAACGGCGCCAGAGACTGATGACGATGAAGGCGCGCGCAACGTGCTTCCTATGACTAACACGGATAGTGATCATACGCGAGATGATGATGGGCGTGTTACGTCAGCCGATCTTGTTGTGAATGGTGGTGGTGCCGATGACGTGACTGCTGAGCAGGTAGAGAATGATCAGGCGCCAGTGTTGGTTGCCTCAGCAGTTGAAGAGGATTCGACCGTTCAGACGCAGGATGTTTGAGATGTTCTGGCGACATTCCTTTAGGACTTAAGACTTTTCTTTTCTTTTTTTTTCTTTTTCTTTGGCGCGGTTGGTATGTCAACCGCGACCTTTTATGTTTAAAAACTATCAATATCAACAAATGGATTTTCTTTTGCACTTGTCGTCTTTCCAACTTTATTTAGAGGATCACTTTATCTTTCTTGTTTTTCCTGAGAACTAAGTCTGATTTTAGGGCGTTGGCTGGGGTGAGGATCATCGCAGTCCACCCGCGGCGGGGGTTAGAACCATCCTGGTTGTTGGGCGTTGTCTGGGGGTGAGGACCATCCCAGTCCAACTACGGCGAGGATGAGAACCATCTCGCTTGTTGGGCGTTGGCTGGGGGTGAGGACCATCCCAGTCCAACTGCGGCGAGGGTGAGAACCATCTCGCTTGTTGGGCGTTGGCTGGGGGTGAGGACCATCACAGTCCAACTGCGGCGAGGGTGAGAACCATCTCGCTTATTGGGCGGTGGCTGGGGGTGAGGACCATCCCAGTCCAACTGCGGCGAGGGTGAGAACCATCTCGCTTGTTGGGCGTTGGCTGGGGGTGAGAACCATCCCAGTCCAACTGTGGCGGGGGTGAGAACCATCCCGTTAGTTGATCAAGTTATTTTGACAAAGATATTGTAGGGAGACTGACATTTAAATTTATTGGAAATCCATGTCTCGTTAAAAACCTTCCCTAGTAAAACCCATTGGGATAAAAACATAGGGAAGGAAAAGAGTGCAGTCCATGTTACATGTCAATTCAACTATAATACTTCTTGAGTTTGTCCGCGTTCCATGCCCTTGGGATTTCCTTTCCTTCTAGTGTCTCAAGGGAGTAAGCTCCTTTCCCGAGTTTGTTTGCAACTCGATAAGGACCTTCCCAGTTTGGGGCGAGCTTTCCTTCTCGGGCGTTCTTGTTTCCAATGTCTGCCCTTCTGAGAACTAGGTCTTTTTCTTCAAAACTTCGAGGAATGACCTTCTTGTTGTGTTTAGTAGCTGATCTTTCTTTCGTCTAGTGATCGGACTTGGCGGCATATCCTCTAATCTCGTCTAGCAAGTCCAAAGCTTCCCGCAAATTTTGAGTGTTGGCGACCTCGGTCACGTTCTCGCGTCGCCAAGAGGGTTCACCAATTTCTACCGGAATCATAGCTTCGGTACCGTAGGTCAGCCTGAAAGGCGTTTCGTTGGTGGCAGACTGGACGGTTGTCCTGTATCCCCATAGGACGTTGTCGAGGTTGTCTAACCAAGCTCCTTTCTGTGCTTCCACTCTCTTCTTGATTCCCTTTCCCAACATTTTGTTGGCCGACTCCACCAAGCCATTGGATTGTGGGTGTTCTACTACGGAGTAATGATGTCGGATCTGTAGGCTGCTCATCAGCTCCTGGAATTTGGCATCGGTATATTGAGTACCGTTATCTGTGATGACTTCTCCGGGGATGCCGAATCGGTAGACAAAGCTTCTCCAGAAGAATCTCCTTGCTTTTTGGGACGTAATCGTGGCTAGGGGTTCCGCTTCTACCCATTTGGTGAAGTAGTCAATGGCGACTATCAACCATTGGACTCGACCAACCGCCATGGGGAAAGGGCCCAGAATGTCAATTCCCCATTTGTAGAAGGGCCATGGCGAGGTGATTGACGTCAGCTCTTCTGGTGGTGCTCTGTATACATCTGCGAATCTCTGACACTTCTCGCACTTCCTGACATGCTCGTGGGCGTCATGCTCCATGGTGGGCCAGTAAAATCATGCTTTTAGTGCCTTTTTTACTAACGAGTGACCGCCCATGTGGTGGTCGTTAATCCCTTCATGGATTTCTTCTATCACGTATTGCACATCACTAGGATTCAAACATTTCAGGAGTGGGGAAGATAGTCCACACTTGTATAAGCATCCTTTCACTAGGCAGAAATGTGCGCATCGTCGTACTAGCTTTCGACCTTC